>NW_026893628.1:308737-617474 GCF_032452875.1 Bos javanicus
ACTGATTACATGACTCTGTATGCACTGATCACTTCGCTGATCTTGCACTGTTCATGTGGCTGATCATGCACTGATCACGTGGTTGATCATACACTGATCACGTGGCTGACCGTGAACTAATCACGAAGCTTATCATACACTGATCACGTGACTGTGCATGCACTGATACGTGGTTGATCATACACTGATCACGTGCCTGATCATACACTGACCACGAGACTGCAAATGCACTGATCACGTGGCTGATCATGCACTGATCATGAAGCTGATCATACACTGATCACGGGACTGTGCATGCACTGATCATGTGGTTGATCCTGCACTGATCACCTGGCTGATCATGCACTGATAACCTTGCTATCATACACTGATCACGTGACTGTTCAAGCCCTCTTCACGTGCCTGATAATGAACTGATCACGTGGCTGACCATGCACTGATCACGAAGCTGATCATACACTCATCACCTGACTGTGCATGCACTGATCACGTGGCTGAACATGCAATGATCACGTGGGAGATCATGCACTGATCACGTGTCAGATCACTCACTCTTCCCTTGCCTGATCATGCACTGATCACGTGGCTGACAATGCACTGATCACGAAGCTGATCATTCCCTGTTCACATGACTGTGCATGCACTGATCACGTGGCTGAACATGCAATGATCACGTGGCTGATCATGCACTGATAACGTGGCTCATCATGCACTGATCACGTGCCTGATCATGCACTGATCACGTGGGAGATCATGCACTAATCAAGTGTCTGATAATGCACTCTTCACGTGCCTGATCATGCAGTGATCACGTGGCTGATCATGCACTGGTTACATGGCTGATCATGCACTGATCACGTAGCTATCATGCACTGATAACATGGCTATCATGCACTGATCTCGTGGCTGATCAGACACTGATCATGAGGCTGTTCATGCACTCATCATGTGTCTGATTATACACTGATCACATTACTGATAATGCACTGAACACGTGCCTGATCATGCACTGATCACATGGCTCATCATGCACTGATCACGAAGCTGATCATACACTGATTACGTGACTGTGCATGCACTGATCACTTGGCTGATCTTGCACTGTTCATGTGGGTGATCATGCACTGATCACGTGGCTGATCATGAACTAATCACGAAGCTGATCATACACTGATCACGTGACTGTGCATGCACTGATCACGTGGCTGATCATGCACTGATCACGTGGCTGATCATGCACTGATCACGTGGGAGATCATGCACTAATCAAGTGGCTGATAATGCACTCTTCACGTGCCTGATCATGCAGTGATCACGTGGCTGACCATGCACTGTTCACGAAGCTGATCATACACTGATCATGTGTCTGTGCATGCACTGAACCCGTGGCTGAACTTGCTATGATCACTTGGCTGATCATGCACTGATCACGAAGCTGATCATACAATGGACACGTGACTGTGCATGCACTGATCACTTGGCTGATCTTACAGTGATCATGTGGCTGATCATGCACTGGTTACATGGCTGATCATGCACAGATCACGTAGCTATCATGCACTGATAACATGGCTATCATGCACTGATCTCGTGGCTGATCAGACACTGATCATGAGGCTGTTCATGCACTCATCATGTGTCTGATTATTCACTGATCACATTACTGATAATGCACTGAACACGTGCCTGATCATGCACTGATCACGTGCTTCATCATGCACTGATTACGAAGCTGATCATACACTGATTACGTGACTGTGCATGCACTGATCACTTGGCAGATCTTGCACTGTTCATGTGGCTGATCATGCACTGATCACGTGGCTGATCATGCACTGATCACGTGGCTGATCATGCGCTGATCACGTGCCTGATCATACACGGATCACTAGACTGCACATGCACTGATCACGTGGCTGGTCATGCACTGCACACGTGGCTGATCATGCACTGATCATGAAGCTGATCATACACTGATCACATGACTGTGCATGCAATGATCAGGTGGCTGATCATGCACTGATCACGTGGCTGATCATGCACTGATCACGAAGCTGATCATACAGTGATCACGTGACTGTGCATGCACTGATCCCGTGGCTGAACATGCAATGGTCACATGGCTGATCATGCACTGAACACGAAGTTGATCATACACTGGTCACGTGACTGTGCATGCACTGATCACGTGGCTGATCATACAGTAATCACGTGGGTGATCATGCACTGACTACATGGCTGATCATGCACTGATCACGTAGCTATCATGCACTATTAACATGGCTATCATGCACTGATCACACGGCTGATCGTACACTGATCATGAGGCTGTTTATGCACTCATCACGTGTCTGATCATACACTGATATAATTACTGATAATGCACTGAACACGTGCCTGATCATGCACTGATCACGTGGCTCATCATGCACTGATCACGAAGCTGATCATACACTGATTACGTGACTGTGCATGCACTGATCACTTGGCTGATCTTGCACTGTTCATGTGGCTGATCATGCACTGATCACGTGGTTGATCATACACTGATCACATGGCTGATCATGAACTAATCACGAAGCTGATCATACACTGATCACATGACTGTGCAGGGACTGATCACGTGGCTGATCATGCACTGATCACGTGGCTGATCAGGCACTGATCACGTGCCTGATCATGCACTGATCACGTGGCTGACAATGCACTGATCACGAAGCTCATCATTCACTGATCACGTGACTGTGCATGCACTGATCACCTGGCTGAACATCCAATGATCACGTGGCTGATCATGCACTGATTACGTGTCTGATCCTGCGCTGATCCCATAGCAATCATGCACTGATCACATGGCTATCATGCACTGATCAAGTGCCTGATATTGCACTTATCACGTGACTGATCATGCACTCATCACATGCCTGATCATGCACTGATCTCGTGGCTGATCATAAACTGATTACGAAGCTGATCATACACTGGTCACGTGACTGTGCATGCACTGATCATGTGCCTGATAATACAGTGGTTATGTGACTGAACAAGCAATGATTACGTTGCTGATCATGCACTGATCATGTAGCAATCATGCACTGATCACATGGCTATCTTGCACTGATCCCATGGCTCATCATGCACTGATCACGTGACTGATCATGCAGGTGTCACGTGGCTTTCATGCACTGATCACGTGGCTGATCATACACTGATAATGTGACTGATTATGCACTGATCACATGCCTGATCAGTAACTGATCACCTGCCTGATCATGCACTTATCACCTGACTGATCATGCACTCATCACCTGCCTGATCATGCACTGATCACGTGGCTGATCCTGCACTGATCACGAAGCTGATCATACACTCGTCACGTGACTGTGCATGCACTGATCACGTGGCTGATCATACAGTGATCACGTGGCTGATCATGCACTGATTACATGGCTGATCATGCACTGATCACGTAGCTATCATGCACTGATCACATGGCTATCATACACTGATCCCATGGCTCATCATGCACTGATCACGTGACTGATCATGCAGGGGTCACGTGGCTATCATGCACTGAACACGTGCCAGATATTGCACTGATCTTGAAGCTGATCATACACAGATAACGTGGTATCATGCACTGATTACGTGGCTTATCATACACTGATCACGTGCCTGATCATGCACTGATTACGTGGCTCATCATGCAGTGATCATGAAGCTGATCATACACTGATTACATGACTCTGTATGCACTGATCACTTCGCTGATCTTGCACTGTTCATGTGGCTGATCATGCACTGATCACGTGGTTGATCATACACTGATCACGTGGCTGACCGTGAACTAATCACGAAGCTTATCATACACTGATCACGTGACTGTGCATGCACTGATACGTGGTTGATCATACACTGATCACGTGCCTGATCATACACTGACCACGAGACTGCAAATGCACTGATCACGTGGCTGATCATGCACTGATCATGAAGCTGATCATACACTGATCACGGGACTGTGCATGCACTGATCATGTGGTTGATCCTGCACTGATCACCTGGCTGATCATGCACTGATAACCTTGCTATCATACACTGATCACGTGACTGTTCAAGCCCTCTTCACGTGCCTGATAATGAACTGATCACGTGGCTGACCATGCACTGATCACGAAGCTGATCATACACTCATCACCTGACTGTGCATGCACTGATCACGTGGCTGAACATGCAATGATCACGTGGGAGATCATGCACTGATCACGTGTCAGATCACTCACTCTTCCCTTGCCTGATCATGCACTGATCACGTGGCTGACAATGCACTGATCACGAAGCTGATCATTCCCTGTTCACATGACTGTGCATGCACTGATCACGTGGCTGAACATGCAATGATCACGTGGCTGATCATGCACTGATAACGTGGCTCATCATGCACTGATCACGTGCCTGATCATGCACTGATCACGTGGGAGATCATGCACTAATCAAGTGTCTGATAATGCACTCTTCACGTGCCTGATCATGCAGTGATCACGTGGCTGATCATGCACTGGTTACATGGCTGATCATGCACTGATCACGTAGCTATCATGCACTGATAACATGGCTATCATGCACTGATCTCGTGGCTGATCAGACACTGATCATGAGGCTGTTCATGCACTCATCATGTGTCTGATTATACACTGATCACATTACTGATAATGCACTGAACACGTGCCTGATCATGCACTGATCACATGGCTCATCATGCACTGATCACGAAGCTGATCATACACTGATTACGTGACTGTGCATGCACTGATCACTTGGCTGATCTTGCACTGTTCATGTGGGTGATCGTGCACTGATCACGTGGTGATCATACACTGATCACGTGGCTGATCATGAACTAATCACGAAGCTGATCATACACTGATCACGTGACTGTGCATGCACTGATCACGTGGCTGATCATGCACTGATCACGTGGCTGATCATGCACTGATCACGTGGGAGATCATGCACTAATCAAGTGGCTGATAATGCACTCTTCACGTGCCTGATCATGCAGTGATCACGTGGCTGACCATGCACTGTTCACGAAGCTGATCATACACTGATCATGTGTCTGTGCATGCACTGAACCCGTGGCTGAACTTGCTATGATCACTTGGCTGATCATGCACTGATCACGAAGCTGATCATACAATGGACACGTGACTGTGCATGCACTGATCACTTGGCTGATCTTACAGTGATCATGTGGCTGATCATGCACTGGTTACATGGCTGATCATGCACAGATCACGTAGCTATCATGCACTGATAACATGGCTATCATGCACTGATCTCGTGGCTGATCAGACACTGATCATGAGGCTGTTCATGCACTCATCATGTGTCTGATTATTCACTGATCACATTACTGATAATGCACTGAACACGTGCCTGATCATGCACTGATCACGTGCTTCATCATGCACTGATTACGAAGCTGATCATACACTGATTACGTGACTGTGCATGCACTGATCACTTGGCAGATCTTGCACTGTTCATGTGGCTGATCATGCACTGATCACGTGGCTGATCATGCACTGATCACGTGGCTGATCATGCGCTGATCACGTGCCTGATCATACACGGATCACTAGACTGCACATGCACTGATCACGTGGCTGGTCATGCACTGCACACGTGGCTGATCATGCACTGATCATGAAGCTGATCATACACTGATCACATGACTGTGCATGCAATGATCAGGTGGCTGATCATGCACTGATCACGTGGCTGATCATGCACTGATCACGAAGCTGATCATACAGTGATCACGTGACTGTGCATGCACTGATCCCGTGGCTGAACATGCAATGGTCACATGGCTGATCATGCACTGAACACGAAGTTGATCATACACTGGTCACGTGACTGTGCATGCACTGATCACGTGGCTGATCATACAGTAATCACGTGGGTGATCATGCACTGACTACATGGCTGATCATGCACTGATCACGTAGCTATCATGCACTATTAACATGGCTATCATGCACTGATCACACGGCTGATCGTACACTGATCATGAGGCTGTTTATGCACTCATCACGTGTCTGATCATACACTGATATAATTACTGATAATGCACTGAACACGTGCCTGATCATGCACTGATCACGTGGCTCATCATGCACTGATCACAAAGCTGATCATACACTGATTACGTGACTGTGCATGCACTGATCACTTGGCTGATCTTGCACTGTTCATGTGGCTGATCATGCACTGATCACGTGGTTGATCATACACTGATCACATGGCTGATCATGAACTAATCACGAAGCTGATCATACACTGATCACATGACTGTGCAGGGACTGATCACGTGGCTGATCATGCACTGATCACGTGGCTGATCAGGCACTGATCACGTGCCTGATCATGCACTGATCACGTGGCTGACAATGCACTGATCACGAAGCTCATCATTCACTGATCACGTGACTGTGCATGCACTGATCACCTGGCTGAACATCCAATGATCACGTGGCTGATCATGCACTGATTACGTGTCTGATCCTGCGCTGATCCCATAGCAATCATGCACTGATCACATGGCTATCATGCACTGATCAAGTGCCTGATATTGCACTTATCACGTGACTGATCATGCACTCATCACATGCCTGATCATGCACTGATCTCGTGGCTGATCATAAACTGATTACGAAGCTGATCATACACTGGTCACGTGACTGTGCATGCACTGATCATGTGCCTGATAATACAGTGGTTATGTGACTGAACAAGCAATGATTACGTTGCTGATCATGCACTGATCATGTAGCAATCATGCACTGATCACATGGCTATCTTGCACTGATCCCATGGCTCATCATGCACTGATCACGTGACTGATCATGCAGGTGTCACGTGGCTTTCATGCACTGATCACGTGGCTGATCATACACTGATAATGTGACTGATTATGCACTGATCACATGCCTGATCAGTAACTGATCACCTGCCTGATCATGCACTTATCACCTGACTGATCATGCACTCATCACCTGCCTGATCATGCACTGATCACGTGGCTGATCCTGCACTGATCACGAAGCTGATCATACACTCGTCACGTGACTGTGCATGCACTGATCACGTGGCTGATCATACAGTGATCACGTGGCTGATCATGCACTGATTACATGGCTGATCATGCACTGATCACGTAGCTATCATGCACTGATCACATGGCTATCATACACTGATCCCATGGCTCATCATGCACTGATCACGTGACTGATCATGCAGGGGTCACGTGGCTATCATGCACTGAACACGTGCCAGATATTGCACTGATCTTGAAGCTGATCATACACAGATAACGTGGTATCATGCACTGATTACGTGGCTTATCATACACTGATCACGTGCCTGATCATGCACTGATTACGTGGCTCATCATGCAGTGATCATGAAGCTGATCATACACTGATTACATGACTCTGTATGCACTGATCACTTCGCTGATCTTGCACTGTTCATGTGGCTGATCATGCACTGATCACGTGGTTGATCATACACTGATCACGTGGCTGACCGTGAACTAATCACGAAGCTTATCATACACTGATCACGTGACTGTGCATGCACTGATACGTGGTTGATCATACACTGATCACGTGCCTGATCATACACTGACCACGAGACTGCAAATGCACTGATCACGTGGCTGATCATGCACTGATCATGAAGCTGATCATACACTGATCACGGGACTGTGCATGCACTGATCATGTGGTTGATCCTGCACTGATCACCTGGCTGATCATGCACTGATAACCTTGCTATCATACACTGATCACGTGACTGTTCAAGCCCTCTTCACGTGCCTGATAATGAACTGATCACGTGGCTGACCATGCACTGATCACGAAGCTGATCATACACTGATCACCTGACTGTGCATGCACTGATCACGTGGCTGAACATGCAATGATCACGTGGGAGATCATGCACTGATCACGTGTCAGATCACTCACTCTTCCCTTGCCTGATCATGCACTGATCACGTGGCTGACAATGCACTGATCACGAAGCTGATCATTCCCTGTTCACATGACTGTGCATGCACTGATCACGTGGCTGAACATGCAATGATCACGTGGCTGATCATGCACTGATAACGTGGCTCATCATGCACTGATCACGTGCCTGATCATGCACTGATCACGTGGGAGATCATGCACTAATCAAGTGGCTGATAATGCACTCTTCACGTGCCTGATCATGCAGTGATCACGTGGCTGATCATGCACTGGTTACATGGCTGATCATGCACTGATCACGTAGCTATCATGCACTGATAACATGGCTATCATGCACTGATCTCGTGGCTGATCAGACACTGATCATGAGGCTGTTCATGCACTCATCATGTGTCTGATTATACACTGATCACATTACTGATAATGCACTGAACACGTGCCTGATCATGCACTGATCACATGGCTCATCATGCACTGATCACGAAGCTGATCATACACTGATTACGTGACTGTGCATGCACTGATCACTTGGCTGATCTTGCACTGTTCATGTGGGTGATCGTGCACTGATCACGTGGTTGATCATACACTGATCACGTGGCTGATCATGAACTAATCACGAAGCTGATCATACACTGATCACGTGACTGTGCATGCACTGATCACGTGGCTGATCATGCACTGATCACGTGGCTGATCATGCACTGATCACGTGGGAGATCATGCACTAATCAAGTGGCTGATAATGCACTCTTCACGTGCCTGATCATGCAGTGATCACGTGGCTGACCATGCACTGTTCACGAAGCTGATCATACACTGATCATGTGTCTGTGCATGCACTGAACCCGTGGCTGAACTTGCTATGATCACTTGGCTGATCATGCACTGATCACGAAGCTGATCATACAATGGACACGTGACTGTGCATGCACTGATCACTTGGCTGATCTTACAGTGATCATGTGGCTGATCATGCACTGGTTACATGGCTGATCATGCACAGATCACGTAGCTATCATGCACTGATAACATGGCTATCATGCACTGATCTCGTGGCTGATCAGACACTGATCATGAGGCTGTTCATGCACTCATCATGTGTCTGATTATTCACTGATCACATTACTGATAATGCACTGAACACGTGCCTGATCATGCACTGATCACGTGCTTCATCATGCACTGATTACGAAGCTGATCATACACTGATTACGTGACTGTGCATGCACTGATCACTTGGCAGATCTTGCACTGTTCATGTGGCTGATCATGCACTGATCACGTGGCTGATCATGCACTGATCACGTGGCTGATCATGCGCTGATCACGTGCCTGATCATACACGGATCACTAGACTGCACATGCACTGATCACGTGGCTGGTCATGCACTGCACACGTGGCTGATCATGCACTGATCATGAAGCTGATCATACACTGATCACATGACTGTGCATGCAATGATCAGGTGGCTGATCATGCACTGATCACGTGGCTGATCATGCACTGATCACGAAGCTGATCATACAGTGATCACGTGACTGTGCATGCACTGATCCCGTGGCTGAACATGCAATGGTCACATGGCTGATCATGCACTGAACACGAAGTTGATCATACACTGGTCACGTGACTGTGCATGCACTGATCACGTGGCTGATCATACAGTAATCACGTGGGTGATCATGCACTGACTACATGGCTGATCATGCACTGATCACGTAGCTATCATGCACTATTAACATGGCTATCATGCACTGATCACACGGCTGATCGTACACTGATCATGAGGCTGTTTATGCACTCATCACGTGTCTGATCATACACTGATATAATTACTGATAATGCACTGAACACGTGCCTGATCATGCACTGATCACGTGGCTCATCATGCACTGATCACGAAGCTGATCATACACTGATTACGTGACTGTGCATGCACTGATCACTTGGCTGATCTTGCACTGTTCATGTGGCTGATCATGCACTGATCACGTGGTTGATCATACACTGATCACATGGCTGATCATGAACTAATCACGAAGCTGATCATACACTGATCACATGACTGTGCAGGGACTGATCACGTGGCTGATCATGCACTGATCACGTGGCTGATCAGGCACTGATCACGTGCCTGATCATGCACTGATCACGTGGCTGACAATGCACTGATCACGAAGCTCATCATTCACTGATCACGTGACTGTGCATGCACTGATCACCTGGCTGAACATCCAATGATCACGTGGCTGATCATGCACTGATTACGTGTCTGATCCTGCGCTGATCCCATAGCAATCATGCACTGATCACATGGCTATCATGCACTGATCAAGTGCCTGATATTGCACTTATCACGTGACTGATCATGCACTCATCACATGCCTGATCATGCACTGATCTCGTGGCTGATCATAAACTGATTACGAAGCTGATCATACACTGGTCACGTGACTGTGCATGCACTGATCATGTGCCTGATAATACAGTGGTTATGTGACTGAACAAGCAATGATTACGTTGCTGATCATGCACTGATCATGTAGCAATCATGCACTGATCACATGGCTATCTTGCACTGATCCCATGGCTCATCATGCACTGATCACGTGACTGATCATGCAGGTGTCACGTGGCTTTCATGCACTGATCACGTGGCTGATCATACACTGATAATGTGACTGATTATGCACTGATCACATGCCTGATCAGTAACTGATCACCTGCCTGATCATGCACTTATCACCTGACTGATCATGCACTCATCACCTGCCTGATCATGCACTGATCACGTGGCTGATCCTGCACTGATCACGAAGCTGATCATACACTCGTCACGTGACTGTGCATGCACTGATCACGTGGCTGATCATACAGTGATCACGTGGCTGATCATGCACTGATTACATGGCTGATCATGCACTGATCACGTAGCTATCATGCACTGATCACATGGCTATCATACACTGATCCCATGGCTCATCATGCACTGATCACGTGACTGATCATGCAGGGGTCACGTGGCTATCATGCACTGAACACGTGCCAGATATTGCACTGATCTTGAAGCTGATCATACACAGATAACGTGGTATCATGCACTGATTACGTGGCTTATCATACACTGATCACGTGCCTGATCATGCACTGATTACGTGGCTCATCATGCAGTGATCATGAAGCTGATCATACACTGATTACATGACTCTGTATGCACTGATCACTTCGCTGATCTTGCACTGTTCATGTGGCTGATCATGCACTGATCACGTGGTTGATCATACACTGATCACGTGGCTGACCGTGAACTAATCACGAAGCTTATCATACACTGATCACGTGACTGTGCATGCACTGATACGTGGTTGATCATACACTGATCACGTGCCTGATCATACACTGACCACGAGACTGCAAATGCACTGATCACGTGGCTGATCATGCACTGATCATGAAGCTGATCATACACTGATCACGGGACTGTGCATGCACTGATCATGTGGTTGATCCTGCACTGATCACCTGGCTGATCATGCACTGATAACCTTGCTATCATACACTGATCACGTGACTGTTCAAGCCCTCTTCACGTGCCTGATAATGAACTGATCACGTGACTGACCATGCACTGATCACGAAGCTGATCATACACTCATCACCTGACTGTGCATGCACTGATCACGTGGCTGAACATGCAATGATCACGTGGGAGATCATGCACTGATCACGTGTCAGATCACTCACTCTTCCCTTGCCTGATCATGCACTGATCACGTGGCTGACAATGCACTGATCACGAAGCTGATCATTCCCTGTTCACATGACTGTGCATGCACTGATCACGTGGCTGAACATGCAATGATCACGTGGCTGATCATGCACTGATAACGTGGCTCATCATGCACTGATCACGTGCCTGATCATGCACTGATCACGTGGGAGATCATGCACTAATCAAGTGGCTGATAATGCACTCTTCACGTGCCTGATCATGCAGTGATCACGTGGCTGATCATGCACTGGTTACATGGCTGATCATGCACTGATCACGTAGCTATCATGCACTGATAACATGGCTATCATGCACTGATCTCGTGGCTGATCAGACACTGATCATGAGGCTGTTCATGCACTCATCATGTGTCTGATTATACACTGATCACATTACTGATAATGCACTGAACACGTGCCTGATCATGCACTGATCACATGGCTCATCATGCTCGGATCACGAAGCTGATCATACACTGATTACGTGACTGTGCATGCACTGATCACTTGGCTGATCTTGCACTGTTCATGTGGCTGATCATGCACTGATCACGTGGTTGATCATACACTGATCACGTGGCTGGTCATGAACTAATCACGAAGCTGATCATACACTGATCACGTGACTGTGCATGCACTGATCACGTGGCTGATCATGCACTGATCATGGCCGATCATGCACTGATCACGTGCCTGATCATACACTGATCACGAGACTGCACATGCACTGATCACGTGGCTGATCATGCACTGATCATGAAGCTGATCATACACTGATTACGTGACTGTGTATGCACTGATCACATGGCTGATCATGCACTGATCACGTGGGAGATCATGCACTGATCACGTGGCTGATCATGCA
Source organism: Bos javanicus (assembly GCF_032452875.1). NCBI lineage: Eukaryota > Metazoa > Chordata > Mammalia > Artiodactyla > Bovidae > Bos > Bos javanicus. The sequence goes on from NW_026893628.1 coordinate 321,420, forward strand.
CTCTTCACTTGCCTGATCATGCAATGATCACGTGGCTGACCATGCACTGATTACGAAGCTGATCATACACTGATCACGTGACTGTGCATGCACTGATCACGTGGCTGAACATGCAATGATCACGTGGCTGATCATGCACTGATTACGTGGCTGATCATGCGCTGATCACGTAGCTATCATGCACTGTTCACATGGCTATCAGGCACTGATCGCATGGCTCATCATGCACTGTTATGTGATTGATCATGCAGGGGTCACGTGGCTATCATGCACTGATCACATGCCTGATCATGAACTGATCAAGTGCCTGATCATGCACTTATCACGTGACTGATCATGCACTCATCACATGCCTGATTATGCTCTGATCACGTGGCTGATCATGCACTGATTACGTGGCTGATCATGCACTGATCATGAAGCTGATCATACACTAATCCCGTGACTGTGCATGCACTGATCACACGGCTGATCATGCACTGATCACGTGGGTGATCATGCACTGATCACATGGCTGATCATATACTGATCACGTGCCTGACCATGCAGTGATCATGTGGTTGATCATGCAATGAAGACGAAGCTGATCATACACTGATCATGGGTCCATGCATGCACTGATCACGTGGCTGATCATGCACTGATCACATGACTGTGGATGCACTGATCACTAACCTGATCATACACTGATCACGTGACTGTGGATGCACTGATCACGTGGCTGAACATTCAATGATCACGTGGCTTATCATGCACTGATCACGTGGCTGATCATGCACTGATCACGTGGCTTATCATGCACTCTTCACGTTCCTGATCATGCACTGATCACGTGGCTGACCATGCACTGATCACGAAGCTGATCATACGCTGATCACGTGTCTGTGCATGCACTCATCCCGTGGCTGAACATGGAATGATCACGTGGCTGATCATGCAATGATCACGAAGGTGATCATACACTGGTCATGTGACTGTGCATGCACTGATCACGTGGATGATCATACAGTGATCACGTGGCCGATCATTCACTGATTACATGGCTGAACATGCACTGATCACGTAGCTATCATGCACTGATAACATGACAATCAAGCAATGATCACGCGGCTGATCATACACTGATCATGAGGCTGTTCATGCACTCATCACGTGTCTGATCATACACTGATCTCATTACTGATAATGCACTGAACACGTGCCTGATCATGCACTGATCACTTGGCAGATCTTGCACTGTTCATGTGGCTGATCATGCACTGATCATGTGGCTGATCATGAACTGATCACGTGGCTGATCATGCGCTGATCATGTGCCTGATCATGCACTCATCACGTGCCTGATCATTCTCTGATCACGTGGCTGGTCATGCTCTGAACACGTGGCTGATCATGCACTGATTACGTGGCTGATCATGCACTGATCATGAAGCTGATCATACACTAATCTCGTGACTGTGCATGCACTGATCACACGGCTGATCATGCACTGATCACGTGGGTGATCATGCACTGATCACATGGCTGATCATACACTGATCACGTGCCTGATCATGCAGTGATCATGTGGTTGATCATGCAATGAAGACGAAGCTGATCATACACTGATCATGGGACCATGCATGCCCTGATCGCGTGGCTGATCATGCACTGATCATGTGACTGTGGATGCACTGATCACGTGGCTGAACATGAACTGATCACTAACCTGATCATACACTGATCACGTGACTGTGGATGCACTGATCACGTGGTTGAACATTCAATGATTACGTGGCTGATCATGCACTGATCACGTGGCTGATCATGCACTGATCACGTGGCTGATCATGCACTGATCACGTGGCTGATCATGCGCTGATCACGTGCCTGATCATACAGGGATCACTAGACTGCACATGCACTGATCACGTGGCCGGTCATGCACTGAACACGTGGCTGATCATGCACTGATCATGAAGCTGATCATACACTGATCACGTGACTGTGCATGCAATGATCACGTGGCTGCTCATGCACTGATCACGTGGCTGATCATGCACTGATCACGAAGCTGATCATACACTGATCACGTGACTGTGCATGCACTGATCCCGTGGCTGAACATGCAATGGTCACGTGGCTGATCATGCACTGAACACGAAGCTGATCATACACTGGTCGCGTGACTGTGCATGCACTGATCACGTGGCTGATCATACAGTAATCACGTGGGTGATCATGCACTGACTACATGGCTGATCATGCACTGATCACATAGCGATCATGCACTATTAACATGGCTATCATGCACTGATCACACGGCTGATCGTACACTGATCATGAGGCTGTTTATGCACTCATCACGTGTCTGATCATACACTGATATAATTACTGATAATGCACTGAACACGTGCCTGATCATGCACTGATCACGTGGCTCATCATGCACTGATCACGAAGCTGATCATACACTGATGACGTGACTGTGCATGCACTGATCACTTGGCTGATCTTGCACTGTTCATGTGGTTGATCATGCACTGATCACGTGGTTGATCATACACTGATCACGTGGCTGATCATGAACTAATCACGAAGCTGATCATACACTGATCACGTGACTGTGCATGCACTGATCACGTGGCTGATCATACACTGATCACGAGACTGCACATGCACTTATCACCTGGCTGATCATTCACTCTTCACTTGCCTGATTATGCACTGATCACGTGGCTGACCATGCACTGATAACGAAGCTCATCATTCACTGATCACGTGACTGTGCATGCACTGATCACGTGACTGAACATGAACTAATCACGAAGCTCATCATACACTGGTCACGACTGTGCATGCACTGATCACGTGGCTGATCAGACAGTGATCACGTGGCTGATCATGCACTGATTACGTGGCTGATCATGCACTGATCACGTAGCTATCATGCACTGATAACATGGCTATCATGCACTGATCACGTGGCTGATCATACACTGATCATGAGGCTGTTCATGCACTCATCACGTGTCTGATCATACACTGATCACATTACTGATAATGCACTGAACACGTGCCTGATCATGCACTGATCACGTGGCTCATCATGCACTGATCACGAAGCTGATCATACACTGATTACATGACTCTGCATACACTGATAACTTGGCTGATCTTGCACTGTTCATGTGGCTGATCATGCACTGATCACGTGGTTGATAATACACTGATCACGTGGCTGATCATGAACTAATCACGAAGCTCATCATACACTGATCACGTGACTGTGAATGCACTGATAACGTGGCTGATCATACACTGATCACGTGCCTGATCATACACTTATCACGAGACTGCACATGCACTGATCACGTGGCTGATCATGCACTGATCATGAAGCTGATCATACACTGATCACGGGACTGTGCATGCACTGATCATGTGGTTGATCCTGCACTGATCACCTGGCTGATCATGCACTGATAACCTTGCTATCATACACTGATCACGTGACTGTTCATGCCCTCTTCACCTGCCTGATAATGAACTGATCACGTGGCTGACCATGCACTGATCACGAAGCTGATCATACAATGTTCACATGACTGTGCATGCACTGATCACGTGGCTGAACATGCAATGATCACGTGGGAGATCATGCACTGATCACGTGTCTGATCACTCACTCTTCACTTGCCTGATCATGCACTGATCACGTGGCTGACCATGCACTGATCATGAAGCTGATCATACACTGTTCACATCACTGTGCATGCACTGATCACATGGCTGAACATGCAATGATCACGTGGCTGATCATGCACTGATCACGAAGTTGATCATACACAGATCACGTGACTGTGCATGCACTGATCACGTGAGTGAACAGGCAATGATCACGTGGCTGATCATGCACTGATTACGTGGCTGATCATGCGCTGATCACGTAGCTATCATGCACTGATCACATGGCTATCATGCACTGATCCCATGGCTCATCATGCACTGATACGTGATTGATCATGCAGGGGTCACGTGGCTATCATGTACTGTTCACGTGGCTTATCATACCCTGGTCATGTGACTGATCATGCACTGATCACATGCCAGATCATGAACTGATCAAGTGCCTGATCATGCACTTACCACGTGACTGATCATCCACTCATCACATGCCTGATCATGCACTGATCACGTGGCTAATCATGCACTGATCACGAAGCTGATCATACACTGCTCACGTGACTGTGCAGGCACTGATCACGTGGCTGATCATACAGTGATCACGTGGCTGATCATGCACTTATCACGTAGCTAACATGCACTGGTCACATGGCTATCATGCACTGATCCCATGGCTCATCATGCACTGATCACGTGACTAATCATGCAGGGGTCACGTGGCTGTCATGCACTGATCGCGCGGCTGATCATACATTGATCTTGTGAATGATTAGGCAATGATCACATGCCTGATCAGTAACTGATCACGTGCCTTATCATGCACTTATTACGTGACTCATCATGCACTCATCACCTGCCTGATCGAGCACTGATCACGTGGCTGAAACTGCACTGATCACGAAGCTGATCATACACTGGTCACGTGACTGCGCATGCACTGATCACGTGGCTGATCATACAGTGATCAAGGGGCTGATCATGCACTGATCACGTGGCTGATCATGCACTGATTACATGGCTCTTCATGCACTGATCACGTAGCTATCATGCACTGATAACATGGCTATCATGCACTGATCACGTGGCTGATCATGCACTGATCACGAAGCTGATAATACACTGCTCACGTGACTGTGCAGGCACTAATCACGTGGCTGATCATACAGTGATCACGTGGCTGATCATGCACTTATCACGTAGCTATCATGCACTGGTTACATGGCTATCATGCACTGATCCCATGGCTCATAATGCACTGATCACGTGACTAATCATGCAGGGGTCACGTGGCTGTCATGCACTGATCGCGCGGCTGATCATACATTGATCTTGTGAATGATTAGGCAATGATCACATGCCTGATCAGTAACTGATCACGTGCCTTATCATGCACTTATTACGTGACTCATCATGCACTCATCACCTGCCTGATCGAGCACTGATCACGTGGCTGAAACTGCACTGATCACGAAGCTGATCATACACTGGTCACGTGACTGCGCATGCACTGATCACGTGGCTGATCATACACTGATCATGAGGCTGTTCATGCACTCATCACGTGTCTGATCATACATTGATCACATTACTGATAATGCACTGAACACGTGCCTGATTATACACTGATCATGTGGCTCATCATGCAGTGATCACGAAGCTGATCATACACTGATTACATGACTCTGCATGCACTGATCACTTCGCTGATCTTGCACTGTTCATGTGGCTGATCATGCACTGATCACGTGCCTGATCATACACTGACCACGAGACTGAACATGCACTGATCACGTGGCTTATCATGCACTGATCATGAAGCTGATCATACACTGATCACGGGACAGTGCATGCACTGATCATGTGGTTGATCCTGCACTGATTACCTGGCTGATCATGCACTGATAACCTTGCTATCATACACTGATTATGTGACTGTTCATGCCCTCTTCACGTGCCTGATAATGAACTGATCACGTGGCTGACCATGCACTGATCACGAAGCTGATCATACAATGTTCACATGACTCTGAATGCACTGATCACGTGGCTGAACATGCAATGATTACGTGGCTAACCATGCACGGATCACGAAGCTGATCATACACTGTTCACATGACTGTGCATGCACTGATCACGTGGCTCAACATGCAATGATCACGTGGCTGATCATGCACTGATTACGTGGCTGATAATGCACTGATCACTGGCTGATCATGCACTGATCACGAAGCTGATCATACACTGATCACGTGTCTGTGCATGCACTGATCACGTGACTGAACAGGCAATGATCACTTGGCTGATCATGCACTGATTACGTGGCTCATCATGCACTGATCACGTGGCTGATCATGCACTGATCACGTGGCTGATCATGCACTGATCACGTGCCTGATCATACACTGATCACGAGACTGCATATGCACTGATCACGTGGCTGATCATGCACTGATCATGAAGCTGATCATACACTGATCACGTGACTGTGCATGCACTGATCACATGGCTGATCATGCACTGATCACGAAGCTGATCATGCACTGATCATGAAGCTGATCATACACTGATCACGAGACTGCGCATGCACTGATCATGTGGCTGATCATGCACTGATCATGAAGCTGATAATACACTAATCACGTGACTGTGCATGCACTGATCACATGGCTGATCATGCACTGATCACGTGGGAGATCATGCACTGATCACTTGGCTCATCATGCACTCTTCACTTGCCTGATCATGCAATGATCACGTGGCTGACCATGCACTGATCACGAAGCTGATCATACACTGATCACGTGACTTGCATGCACTGATCACGTGACTGTGCATGCACTGATCATGTGGCTGAACATGCAATGATCACGTGGCTGATCATGCACCAATCACATGGCTATCAGGCACTGACCCCATGGCTCATCATGCACTGTTATTTGATTGATCATGCTGGGGTCACGTGGCTATCATGCACTGTTCACGTGGCTGATCATACCCTGATCATGTGACTGATCATGCACTGATCACATGCCTGATCATGCACTGATCACGTGGCTGATCATACAGTGATCACGTGGCTGATCATGCACTGATTACGTGGCTGATCATGCACTGATCATGAAGCTGATCATACACTAATCCCGTGACTGTGCATGCACTGATCACACCACTGATCATGCACTGATCACATGGCTGATCATACACTGATCACGTGCCTGATCATGCAGTGATCATGTGGTTGATCATGCAATGAATACGAAGCTGATCATACACTGATCATGGGACCATTCATGCACTGATCACGTGGCTGATCATGCACTGATCACGTGACTGTGGATGCACTTATCACGTGGCTGAACATGAACTGATCAGTAACCTGATCATACACTGATCACTTGACTGTGGATGCACTGATCACGTGGCTGAACATTCAATGATCACGTGGCTTATCATGCACTGATCACGTGGCTGATCATGCACTGATCACGTGGCTTATCATGCACTGATCACGAAGCTGATCATACGCTGATCACGTGTCTGTGCATGCACTGATCCCGTGGCTGAACACGGAATGATCACGTGGCTGATCATGCACTGATCACGTGGCTGACCATGCACTGTTCACGAAGCTGATCATACGCTGATCACGTGTCTGTGCATGCACTGATCCCGTGGCTGAACATGGAATGATCACGTGGCTGATCATGCAATGATCACGAAGCTGATCATACACTGGTCACGTGACTGTGCATGCACTGATCACGTGGATGATCATACAGTGATCACGTGGCTGATCACTCACTGATTACATGGCTGAACATGCACTGATCCAGTAGCTATCATGCACTGATAACCTGACACTCAAGCAATGATCACGCGGCTGATCATACACTGATCATAAGGCTGTTCATGCACTCATCACGTGTCTGATCATACACTGATCTCATTACTGATAATGCACTGAACTCGTGCCTGATCATGCACTGATCACGTGCTTCATCATGCACTGATCACGAAGCTGATCATACACTGATTACGTGACTGTGCATGCACTGATCACTTGGCAGATATTGCACTGTTCATGTGGCTGATCATGCACTGATCACGTGGCTGATCATGCACTGATCACGTGGCTGATCATGCGCTGATCACGTGCCTGATCATACACGGATCACTAGACTGCACATGCACTGATCACGTGGCTGGTCATGCACTGAACACGTGGCTGATCATGCACTGATCCTGAAGCTGATCATACACTGATCACCTGACTGAACATGCAATGATCACGTGGCTGCTCATGCACTGATCACGTGGCTGATCATGCACTGATCTTGAAGCTGATCATGCAGTGATCACGTGACTGTGCATGCACTGATCCCGTGGCTGAATATGCAATGGTCACGTGGCTGATGATGCACTGAACACGAAGCTGATCATACACTGGTCACGTGACTGTGCATGCACTGATCACGTGGCTGACCATACAGTAATCACGTGGGTGATCATGCACTGACTACATGGCTGATCATGCACTGATCACGTAGCTATCATGCACTATTAACATGGCTATCATTCACTGATCACACGGCTGATCGTACACTGATCATGAGGCTGTTCATGCAGTGATCACGTGACTGTGCATGCACTGATCCCGTGGCTGAACATGCAATTATCACGTGGGAGATCATGCACTGATCACATGTCTGATCACTCACTCTTCCCTTGCCTAATATTGCACTGATCACGTGGCGGACCATGCACTGATCACGAAGCTGATCATACACTGTTAACATGACTGTGCATGCACTGATCACGTGGCTGAACATGCAATGATCACGTGGCTGATCATGCATTGATCACGAAGTTGATTATACACAGATCACGTGACTGTGCATGCACTGATCACCTGACTGAATAGGCAATGATCACGTGGCTTATCATGCACTGATTACGTGGCTCATCATGCACTGATCACGTGGCTGATCATGCACTGATCACGTGGGAGATCATGCACTGTTCACGTGGCTGATCATGCACTCTTCACGTGCCTGATCATGCAGTGATCACGTGGCTGACCATGCACTGTTCACGAAGCTGATCATACACTGATCACGTGTCTGTGCATGCACTGAACCCGTGGCTGAACTTGCTATGATCACGTGGCTGATCATGCACTGATCACATAGCTATCATGCACTGATAACATGACAGTCAAGCAATGATCACGTGACTGATCATACACTGATCATGAGGCTGTTCATGCACTCATCACGTGTCTGATCATACACTGATCTCATTACTGATAATGCACTGAACACGTGCCTGATCATGCACTGATCACGTGCTTCATCATGCATAGATCACGAAGCTGATCATACACTGATTACGTGACTGTGCATGCACTGATCACTTGGCAGATATTGCACTGTTCATGTGGCTGATCATGCACTGATCACGTGGCTGATCATGCGCTGATCACGTGCCTGATCATACACGGATCACTAGACTGCACATGCACTGATCACGTGGCTGGTCATGCACTGAACCCATGGCTGATCATGCACTGATCATGAAGCTGATCATACACTGATCACGTGACTGTGCATGCAATGATCACGTGGCTGCTCATGCACTGATCACGTGGCTGATCATGCACTGATCACGAAGCTGATCATACAGTGATCACGTGACTGTGCATGCACTGATCCCGTGGCTGAACATGCAATGGTCACGTGGCTGATCATGCACTGAACACGAAGCTGATCATACACTGATCACATGACTGTGCATGCACTCATCACATGCCTGATCATGCACTGATCACGTGGCTGATCATACAGTGATCACGTGGCTGATCATGCAATGATCACGTGGCTGACCATGCACTGATCACGAAGCTGATCATACACTGATCACATGACTGTGCATGCACTCATCACATGCCTGATCATGCACTGATCACGTGGCTGATCATACAGTGATCACGTGGCTGATCATGCACTGATTACGTGGCTGATCATGCACTGATCATGAAGCTGATCATACACTAATCCCGTGACTGTGCATGCACTGATCACACCACTGAACATGCACTGAGCACGTGGGTGATCATGCACTGATCACATGGCTGATCATACACTGATCACGTGCCTGACCATGCAGTGATCATGTGGTTGATCATGCAATGAAGACGAAGCTGATCATACACTGATCATGGGACCATTCATGCACTGATCACGTGGCTGATCATGCACTGATCACGTGACTGTGGATGCACTGATCACGTGGCTGAACATGAACTGATCACGAACCTGATCATACACTGATCACGTAACTGTGGATGCACTGATCACGTGGCTGAACATTCAATGATCACGTGGCTTATCATGCACTGATCACGTGGCTGATCATGCACTGATCACGAAGCTGATCATACGCTGAACACGTGTCTGTGCATGCACTGATCCCGTGGCTGAACATGGAATGATCACGTGGCTGATCATGCAATGATCACGAAGCTGATCATACACTGGTGACGTGACTGTGCATGCACTGATCACGTGGATGATCATACAGTGATCAAGTGGCTGATCATTCACTGATTACATGACTGAACATGCACTGATCACGTAGCTATCATGCACTGATAACATGACTATCAAGCAATGATCACTCGGCTGATCATACACTGATCATGAGGCTGTTCATGCACTCATCACGTGTCTGATCATACACTGATCACATTACTGATATTGCACTGAACACGTGCCTGATCATGCACTGATCACGTGCTTCATCATGCACTGATCACGAAGCTGATCATACACTGATTACGTGACTGTGCATGCACTGATCACTTGGCAGATCTAGCACTGTTCATGTGGCTGATCATGCACTGATCACGTGGCTGATCATGCACTGATCACGTGGCTGATCATGCACTGATCACGTGCCTGATCATACACTGATCAATAGACTGCACATGCACTGATCACGTGGCTGATCATGCACTGATCACGTGGCTGATCATGCACTGATCATGAAGCTGATCATACATTGATCACGTGAGTGTGCATGCAATGATCACGTGGCTGACAATGCACTGATCACGTGGCTGACCATGCACTGATCACGAAGCTGATCATACACTGATCACGTGACTGTGCATGCACTGATCCCATGGCTGAACATGCAATGATCACGTGCCTGATCATGCACTGATTACGTGGCTGATCATGCACTGATCACGTAGCTGATCATGCACTGATCACGTGGGAGATAATGCAATGTTCACGTGGCTGATCATGCACTCTTCACGTGCCTGATCATGCAGTGATCACGTGGCTGACCATGCACTGATCACGAAGCTGATCATACACTGATCACGTGTCTGTGCATGCACTGATCACGTGACTGAACAGGCAATGATCACGTGGCTGATCATGCACTGATTACGTGGCTGATCATGCACTGATCACGTAGCTGATCATGCACTGATCACGTGGGAGATCATGCACTGATCACGTGGCTGATCATGCACTCTTCACGTGCCTGATCATGCAGTGATCATGTGGCTGACCATGCACTGATCACGAAGCTGATCATACACTGATCACGTGTCTGTGCATGCACTGAACCCGTGGCTGAACTTGCAATGATCACGTGGCTGATCATTCACTGACCACGAAGCTGATCATACAATGGACACGTGACTGTGCATACACTGATCTCTTGGCTGATCATACAGTGATGACGTGGCTGATCATGCACTGGTTACATGGCTGATCATGCACTGATCACGTAGCTATCATGCACTGATAACATGGCTATCATGCCCTGATCACGAGGCTGATCAGACACTGATCATGAGGCTGTTCATGCACTCATCATGTGCCTGATTATACACTGATCACATTACTGATAATGCACTGAACACGTGCCAGATCATGCACTGATCATGTGGCTGATCATGCACTGATCACGTGGTTGATCATACACTGATCACGTGGCTTACCTGAACTACTCACTAAGGTGGTCATACACTGATCACGTGACTGTGCATGCACGGATCACAAGGCTGATCATGCACTGATCACATGGCTGATCATGCACTGATCACTTGCCTGATCATACACTGATCACGAGACTGCACATGCAATGATCACGTGGCTGATCATGCACTGATCATGAAGCTGATCATACACTGATCACGTAACTGTGCATGCAATGATCACGTGGCTGATCATGCACTGATCACCAGTCTGGTCATGCACTGATCACGAAGCTGATCATACCCTGGTCACGTGACTGTGCATGCACTGATCACGTGGCTGATCATACAGTAATCACATGGCTGATCATGCACTGACTACATGGCTGATCATGCACTGATCACGTAGCTATCATGGACTGATAACATGGCTATCATGCAGTGATCACACGGCTGATCATACACTGATCATGAGGCTGTTCATGCACTCATCACATGTCTGATCATACACTGATCACATTACTGATAATGCACTGAACACGTGCCTGATCATACACTGATCACGTGGCTCATCATGCAGTGAATACGAAGCTGATCATACACTGATTACATGACTCTGTATGCACTGATCACTTCGCTGATCTTGCACTGTTCATGTGGCTGATCATGCACTGATCACGTGGTTGATCATACACTGATCACATGGCTGACCGTGAACTAATCACGAAGCTCATCATACACTGATAACGTGACTTTGCATGCACTGATACGTGGTTGATCATACACTGATCACGTGCCTGATCATACACTGACCACGAGACTGCACAGGCACTGATCACGTGGCTGATCATGCACTGATCATGAAGCTGATCATAAACTGATTACGGGACTGTGCATGCACTGATTATGTGGTTGATCCTGCACTGATCACCTGGCTGATCATGCACTGATAACCTTGCTATCATACACTGATCACGTGACTGTTCAAGCCCTCTTCAAGTGCCTGATAATGAACTGATCACGTGGCTGACCATGCACTGATCACGAAGCTGATCATACACTGATCACCTGACTGTGCATGCACTGATCACGTGGCTGAACATGCAATGATCACGTGGGAGATCATGCACTGATCACGTGTCTGATCACTCACTCTTCCCTTGCCTGATCATGCACTGATCACGTGGCTGACCATGCACTGATCACGAAGCTGATCATACACTGTTCACATGACTGTGCACGCACTGATCACGTGGCTGAACATGCAATGATCACGTGGCTGATCATGCACTGATCACGAAGTTGATCATACACAGATCACGTGACTGTGCATGCACTGATCACGTGACAGAACAGGCAATGATCACATGGCTGATCATGCACTGATTACGTGGCTCATCATGCACTGATCACGTGGCTGATCATGCACTGATCACGTGGGAGGTCATGCACTAATCAAGTGGCTGATCATGCACTCTTCACGTGCCTGATCATGCAGTGATCACGTGGCTGACCATGCACTGTTCACGAAGCTGATCATACACTGATCACGTGTCTGTGCATGCACTGAACCCGTGGCTGAACTTGCTATGATCACGTGGCTGATCATGCACTGATCACGAAGCTGATCATACAATGGACACGTGACTGTGCATGCACTGATCACTTGGCTGATCATACAGTGATCACGTGGCTTATCATGCACTGGTTACATGGCTGATCATGCTCTGATCACGTGGCTGATCATACAGTGATCACGTGACTGATCATGCACTCATCACATGCCTGATCATGCTCTGATCACGTGGCTGATCATACAGTGATCACGTGGTTGATCATGCACTGATTACGTTGCTGATCATGCACTGATCATGAAGTTGATCATACACTAATCCCGTGACTGTGCATGCACTGATCACACGGCTGATCATGCACTGATCACGTGGATGATCATGCACTGATCACATGGCTGATCATACACTGATCACGTGCCTGGTCATGCAGTGATCATGTGGTTGATCATGCAATGAAGACGAAGCTGATCATACACTGATCATGGGACCATGCATGCACTGATCACGTGGCTAATCATGCACTGATCACGTGACTGTGGATGCACTGATCACGTGGCTGATCATACACTGATCACGTGCCTGACCATGCAGTGATCATGTGGTTGATCATGCAATGAAGACGAAGCTGATCATACACTGATCATGGGTCCATGCATGCACTGATCACGTGGCTGATCATGCACTGATCACGTGGTTGATCATACACTGATCACATGGCTGATCATGAACTAATCACGAAGCTGATCATACACTGATCACATGACTGTGCATGCACTGATCACGTGGCTGATCATGCACTGATCACGTGCCTGGTCATACACTGATCACGAGCCTGCACATGCACTGATCACCTGGCTGATCATTCACTCTTCACTTGCCTGATCATGCACTGATCACGTGGCTGACCATGTACTGATCACGAAGCTCATCATTCACTGATCACGTGACTGTGCATGCACTGATCACGTGGTTGAACATCCAATGATCACGTGGCTGATCATGCACTGATTATGTGGCTGATCATGCGCTGATCCCATAGCTATCATGCACTGATCACATGGCTATCATGCACTCATCACATGCCTGATCATGCACTGATCACGTGGCTGATCATAAACTGATTACGAAGCTGATCATACACTGGTCACGTGACTGTGCATGCACTGATCACGTGGCTGATCATACAGTGGTTATGTGACTGAACAAGCAATGATTACGTTACTGATCATGCAGTGATCATGTAGCAATCATGCACTGATCACATGGCTATCTTGCACTGATCCCATGGCTCATCGTGCACTGATCACGTAGCTATCATGCACTGATCACATGGCTATCATGCACTGATCCCATGGCTCATCATGCACTGATCACGTGACTGATCATGCAGGGGTCACGTGGCTATCATGCACTGATCACGTGCCGGATATTGCACTGATCTTGAAGCTGATCATACACAGATAACGTGGTATCATGCACTGATCACGTGGCTGATCATACACTGATCACGTGCCTGATCATGCACTGATCACGTGGCTCATCATGCAGTGATCACGAAGCTGATCATACACTGATTACATGACTCTGTATGCACTGATCACTTCGCTGATCTTGCACTGTTCATGTGGCTGATCATGCACTGATCACGTGGTTGATCATACACTGATCACGTGGCTGATCATGCACTGATCACGTGGCTGATCATGCACTGATCACGTGGCTGATCATGCACTGATCACGTGGCTGATCATGCGCTGATCACGTGCCTGATCATACACGGATCACTAGACTGCACATGCACTGATCTCGTGGCTGGTCATGCACTGAACACGTGGCTGATCATGCACTGATCATGAAGCTGATCATACACTGATCACGTGACTGTGCATGCAATGATCACGTGGCTGATCATGCACTGATCACGTGTCTGACCATGCACTGATCACGAAGCTGATCATACACTGATCACCTGACTATGCATGCACTGATCACGTGGCTGAACATGCAATGATCACGTTGGAGATCATGCACTGTTCACATGTCTGATCACTCACTCTTCCCTTACCTGATCATGCACTGATCACCTGGCTGACCATGCACTGATCACGAAGCTGATCATACACTGTTCACATGACTGTGCATGCACTGATCACGTGGCTGAACATGCAATGATCACGTGGCTGATCATGCACTGATCACGAAGTTGATCATACACAGATCACGTGACTGTACATGCACTGATCACGTGACTGAACAGGCAATGATCACGTGGCTGATCATGCACTGATTACGTGGCTCATCATGCACTGATCACGTGGCTGATCATGCACTGATCACGTGGGAGATCATGCACTAATCAAGTGGCTGATCATGCACTCTTCACGTGCCTGATCATGCAGTGATCACGTGGCTGACGATGCACTGTTCACGAAGCTGATCATACACTGATCACGTGACTGGGCATGCACTGAACCCATGGCTGATCAAACAGTGATCACGTGGCTGATCATGCACTGATCTCGTGGCTGATCAGACACTGATCATCAGGCTGTTCATGCACTCATCATGTGTCTGATCATACACTGATCACATTACTGATAATGCACTGAACACGTGCCTGATCATGCACTGATCACATGGCTCATCATGCACTGATCACGAAGCTGATCATACACTGATTACGTGACTGTGCATGCACTGATCACTTGGCTGATCTTGCACTGTTCATGTGGTTGATCATGCACTGATTACGTGGTTGATCATACACTGATCACGAGGCTGATCATGAACTAATCACTAAGCTGATCATACACTGATCACGTAACTGTGCATGCACTGATTACGTGGCTGATCATGCACTGATCACGTGGCCGATTATGCACTGATCACGTGCCTGATCCTACACTGATCACGAGACTGCACATGCACTGATCACGTGGCTGATCATGCACTGATCATGAAGCTGATCATACACTGTTCACATGACTGTGCACGCACTGATCACGTGGCTGAACATGCAATGATCACGTGGCTGATCATGCACTGATCACGTGGCTGATCATGCACTGATCATGAAGCTGATCATACACTGATCACGTGACTGTGCATGCACTGATCACATGGCTGATCATGCACTGATCACGTGGGAGATCATGCACTGATCACGTGTCTGATCACTCACTCTTCCCTTGCCTGATCATGCAATGATCACGTGGCTGACCATGCACTGATCACGAAGCTGATCATACACTGTTTACATGACTGTGCACGCACTGATCACGTGGCTGAACATGCAATGATCACGTGGCTGATCATGCACTGATCACGAAGTTGATTATACACAGATCACGTGACTGTGCATGCACTGATCACGTGACAGAACAGGCAATGATCACGTGGCTGATCATGCACTGATTACGTGGCTCATCATGCACTGATCACGTGGCTGATCATGCACTGATCATGTGGGAGGTCATGCACTAATCAAGTGGCTGATCATGCACTCTTCACGTGCCTGATCATGCAGTGATCACGTGGCTGACCATGCACTGTTCACGAAGCTGATCATACACTGATCACGTGTCTGTGCATGCACTGAACCCGTGGCTGAACTTGCTATGATCACGTGGCTGATCATGCACTGATCACGAAGCTGATCATACAATGGACACGTGACTGTGCATGCACTGATCACTTGGCTGATCATACAGTGATCACGTGGCTTATCATGCACTGGTTACATGGCTGATCATGCTCTGATCACGTGGCTGATCATACAGTGATCACGTGACTGATCATGCACTCATCACATGCCTGATCATGCTCTGATCACGTGGCTGATCATACAGTGATCACGTGGTTGATCATGCACTGATTACGTTGCTGATCATGCACTGATCATGAAGTTGATCATACACTAATCCCGTGACTGTGCATGCACTGATCACACGGCTGATCATGCACTGATCACGTGGATGATCATGCACTGATCACATGGCTGATCATACACTGATCACGTGCCTGATCATGCAGTGATCATGTGGTTGATCATGCAATGAAGACGAAGCTGATCATACACTGATCATGGGACCATGCATGCACTGATCACGTGGCTAATCATGCACTGATCACGTGACTGTGGATGAACTGATCACGTGGCTGATCATACACTGATCACGTGCCTGACCATGCAGTGATCATGTGGTTGATCATGCAATGAAGACGAAGCTGATCATACACTGATCATGGGTCCATGCATGCACTGATCACGTGGCTGATCATGCACTGATCACGTGGTTGATCATACACTGATCACATGGCTGATCATGAACTAATCACGAAGCTGATCATACACTGATCACATGACTGTGCATGCACTGATCACGTGGCTGATCATGCACTGATCACGTGCCTGGTCATACACTGATCACGAGACTGCACATGCACTGATCACCTGGCTGATCATTCACTCTTCACTTGCCTGATCATGCACTGATCACGTGGCTGACCATGTACTGATCACGAAGCTCATCATTCACTGATCACGTGACTGTGCATGCACTGATCACGTGGTTGAACATCCAATGATCACGTGGCTGATCATGCACTGATTATGTGGCTGATCATGCGCTGATCCCATAGCTATCATGCACTGATCACATGGCTATCATGCACTCATCACATGCCTGATCATGCACTGATCACGTGGCTGATCATAAACTGATTACGAAGCTGATCATACACTGGTCACGTGACTGTGCATGCACTGATCACGTGGCTGATCATACAGTGGTTATGTGACTGAACAAGCAATGATTACGTTACTGATCATGCAGTGATCATGTAGCAATCATGCACTGATCACATGGCTATCTTGCACTGATCCCATGGCTCATCGTGCACTGATCACGTAGCTATCATGCACTGATCACATGGCTATCATGCACTGATCCCATGGCTCATCATGCACTGATCACGTGACTGATCATGCAGGGGTCACGTGGCTATCATGCACTGATCACGTGCCGGATATTGCACTGATCTTGAAGCTGATCATACACAGATAACGTGGTATCATGCACTGATCACGTGGCTGATCATACACTGATCACGTGCCTGATCATGCACTGATCACGTGGCTCATCATGCAGTGATCACGAAGCTGATCATACACTGATTACATGACTCTGTATGCACTGATCACTTCGCTGATCTTGCACTGTTCATGTGGCTGATCATGCACTGATCACGTGGTTGATCATACACTGATCACGTGGCTGATCATGCACTGATCACGTGGCTGATCATGCACTGATCACGTGGCTGATCATGCACTGATCACGTGGCTGATCATGCGCTGATCACGTGCCTGATCATACACGGATCACTAGACTGCACATGCACTGATCTCGTGGCTGGTCATGCACTGAACACGTGGCTGATCATGCACTGATCATGAAGCTGATCATACACTGATCACGTGACTGTGCATGCAATGATCACGTGGCTGATCATGCACTGATCACGTGTCTGACCATGCACTGATCACGAAGCTGATCATACACTGATCACCTGACTATGCATGCACTGATCACGTGGCTGAACATGCAATGATCACGTTGGAGATCATGCACTGTTCACATGTCTGATCACTCACTCTTCCCTTACCTGATCATGCACTGATCACCTGGCTGACCATGCACTGATCACGAAGCTGATCATACACTGTTCACATGACTGTGCATGCACTGATCACGTGGCTGAACATGCAATGATCACGTGGCTGATCATGCACTGATCACGAAGTTGATCATACACAGATCACGTGACTGTACATGCACTGATCACGTGACTGAACAGGCAATGATCACGTGGCTGATCATGCACTGATTACGTGGCTCATCATGCACTGATCACGTGGCTGATCATGCACTGATCACGTGGGAGATCATGCACTAATCAAGTGGCTGATCATGCACTCTTCACGTGCCTGATCATGCAGTGATCACGTGGCTGACGATGCACTGTTCACGAAGCTGATCATACACTGATCACGTGACTGGGCATGCACTGAACCCGTGGCTGATCAAACAGTGATCACGTGGCTGATCATGCACTGATCTCGTGGCTGATCAGACACTGATCATGAGGCTGTTCATGCACTCATCATGTGTCTGATCATACACTGATCACATTACTGATAATGCACTGAACACGTGCCTGATCATGCACTGATCACATGGCTCATCATGCACTGATCACGAAGCTGATCATACACTGATTACGTGACTGTGCATGCACTGATCACTTGGCTGATCTTGCACTGTTCATGTGGTTGATCATGCACTGATTACGTGGTTGATCATACACTGATCACGAGGCTGATCATGAACTAATCACTAAGCTGATCATACACTGATCACGTAACTGTGCATGCACTGATTACGTGGCTGATCATGCACTGATCACGTGGCCGATTATGCACTGATCACGTGCCTGATCCTACACTGATCACGAGACTGCACATGCACTGATCACGTGGCTGATCATGCACTGATCATGAAGCTGATCATACACTGATCACCTGACTGTGCATGCACTGATCACATGGCTGATCATGCACTGATCACGTGGGAGATCATGCACTGATCACGTGGCTGATCATGCACTCTTCCCTTGCCTGATCATGCAATGATCACGTGGCTGACCATGCACTGATTACAAAGCTGATCATACACTGATCACGTGACTGTGCATGCACTGATCACGTGGCTGAACATGCAATGATCACGTGGCTGATCATGCACTGATTACGTGGCTGAACATGCGCTGATCACGTAGCTATCATGCACTGTTCACATGGCTATCAGGCACTAATCCCATGGCTCATCATGCACTGTTATGTGATTGATCATGCAGGGGTCACGTGGCTATCATGCACTGATCACATGCCTGATCATGAACTGATCAAGTGCCTGATCATGCACTTATCACGTGACTGATCATGCACTCATCACATGCCTGATCATGCTCTGATCACGTGGCTGATCATACAGTGATCACGTGGCTGATCATGCACTGATTACGTGGCTGATCATGCACTGATCGTGAAGCTGATCATACACTAATCCCGTGACTGTGCATGCACTGATCACACTGCTGATCATGCACTGATCACATGGCTGATCATACACTGATCACGTGCCTGATTATGCAGTGATCATGTGGTTGATCATGCAATGAAGACGAAGCTGATCATACAGTTAACATGGGTCCATGCATGCACTGATCACGTGGCTGATCATGCACTGATCACGTGACTGTGTATGCACTGATCACGTGGCTGAACATTCAATGATCACGTGGCTTATCATGCACTGATCACGTGGCTGATCATGCACTGATCACGTGGCTTATCATGCACTCTTCACGTTCCTGATCATGCACTGATCACGTGGCTGACCATGCACTGATCACGAAGCTGATCATACGATGATCACGTGTCTGTGCATGCACTGATCCCGTGGCTGAACATGGAATGATCACGTGGCTGATCGTGCAATGATCACGAAGCTGATCATACACTGGTCACGTGACTGTGCATGCACTGATCACGTGGATGATCTTACAGTGATCACGTGGCTGATCATTCACTGATTACATGGCTGAACATGCACTGATCACGTAGCTATCATCATTGTTAACATGACAATCAAGCAATGATCACGCGGCTGATCATACACTGATCATGAGGCTGTTCATGCACTCATCACGTGTCTGATCATACACTGATCTCATTACTGATAATGCACTGAACACGTGCCTGATCATGCACTGATCACGTGCTTCATCATGCACTGATCACGAAGCTGATCATACACTGATTATGTGACTGTGCATGCAAGGATCACTTGGCAGATCTTGCACTCTTCATGTGGCTGATCATGCACTGATCACGTGGCTGATCATGAACTGATCACGTGGCTGATCATGCGCTGATCACGTGCCTGATCATGCACTCATCACATGCCTGATCATGCTCTGATCACGTGGCTGGTCATGCACTGAACACGTGGCTGATCATGCACTGATTACGTGGCTGATCATGCACTGATCATGAAGCTGATCATACACTAATCCCGTGACTGTGCATGCACTGATCACACGGCTGATCATGCACTGATCACGTGGGTGATCATGCACTGATCACATGGCTTATCATACACTGATCACGTGCCTGATCATGCAGTGATCATGTGGTTGATCATGCAATGAAGACGAAGCTGATCATACACTGATCATGGGACCATGCATGCACTGATCACGTGGCTGATCATGCACTGATCACGTGACTGTGGATGCACTGATCACGTGGCTGAACATGAACTGCTCACTAACCTGATCATACACTGATCACGTGTCTGTGGATGCACTGATCACTTGGCTGAACATTCAATGATCACGTGGCTTATAATGCACTGATCACGTGGCTGATCATGCACTGATCACGTGGCTGATCATGCGCTGATCACGTGCCTGATCATACACGGATCACTAGACTGCACATGCACTGATCACGTGGCTGATCATGCACTGATCACGTGGCTGATCATGCACTGATTACGAAGCTGATCATACACTGATCACGTGACTGTGCATGCACTGATCCCGTGGCTGAAAATGCAATGGTCACGTGGCTGATCATGCACTGAACACGAAGCTGATCATACACTGGTCACGTGACAGTGCATGCACTGATCACGTGGCTGATCATACAGTAATCACGTGGGTGATCATGCACTGACTACATGGCTGATCATGCACTGATCACGTAGCTATCATGCACTATTAACATGGCTATCATGCACTTATCACACGGCTGATCGTACACTGATCATGAGGCTGTTTATGCACTCATCACTTGTCTGATCATACACTGATATAATTACTGATAATGCACTGAACACGTGCCTGATCATGCACTGATCACGTGGCTCATCATGCACTGATCACGAAGCTGATCATACACTGATTACGTGACTGTGCATGCACTGATCACTTGGCTGATCTTGCACTGTTCATGTGGTTGATCATGCACTGATCACGTGGTTGATCATACACTGATCACGTGGCTGATCATGAACTAATCACGAAGCTGATCATACACTGATCACGTGACTGTGCATGCACTGATCACGTGGCTCACCATGCACTGATCACGTTGCTGATCATGCACTGATCACGTGCCTGATCATACACTGATCACAAGACTGCACATGCACTGATCACCTGGCTGATCATTCACTCTTCACTTGCCTGATCATGCACTGCTCACGTGGTTGACCATGCACTGATCACGAAGGTCATCATTCACTGATCATGTGACTGTGCATGAGTGATCACGTGGCTGAACATGCAATGATCACGTGGCTGATCATGCACTGATTACGTGGCTGTTCATGCGCTGATCCCATAGCTATCATGCACTGTTCACATGGCTATCATGCACTGATCAAGTGCCTGATATTGCACTTATCACGTGACTGATCATGCACTCATCACATGCCTGATCATGCACTGATCACGTGGCTGATCATAAACTGATTACGAAGCTGATCATACACTGGTCACGTGACTATGCATGCACTGATCACGTGGCTGATCATACAGTGTTTATGTGACTGAACAAGCAATGATTACGTTGCTGATCATGCACTGATCATGTAGCAATCATGCACTGATCACATGGCTATCTTGCACTGATCCCATGGCTCATCATGCACTGATCACGTAACAGATCATGCAGGTGTCACGTGGCTTTCATGCACTGATCACGTGGCTGATCATACACTGATCATGTGACTGATTATGCACTGATCACATGCCTGATCAGTAACTGATCACGTGCCTGATCATGCACTTATCACGTGACTGATCATGCACTCATCACCTGCCTGATCATGCACTGATCACGTGGCTGATCCTGCACTGATCACGAAGCTGATCATACACTTGTCACGTGACTGTGCATGCACTGATCACGTGGCTTATCATACAGTGATCACATGGCTGATCATGCACTGATTATATGGCTGATCATGCACTGATCACATGGCTATCATGCACTTATCCCATGGCTCATCATGCAGTGATCACGTGACTGATCATGCAGGGGTCATGTGGCAATCATGCACTGAACACGTGCCGGATAATACACTGATCTTGAAGCTGATCATACACAGATAACGTGGTATCATGCACTGATCACGTGGCTGATTATACACTGATCACGTGCCTGATCATGCACTAATCACGTGGCTGATCATGCACTGATCACGAAGCTGATCATACACTAATCCCGTGACTGTGCATGCACTGATCACATGCCTGATCATGCACTGATCACGTGGGTGATCATGCACTCTTCACTTGCCAGATCTTGCAAAGATCACGTGGCTGACAATGCACTGATCATGTGGCTGATCATGCACTGAAGACGAAGCTGATCATACACTGATCATGGGACCATGCATGCACTGATCACGTGTCTGATCATGCACTGATCACGTGGGTGATCATGCTCTGATCACATGTCTGATATTACACAGATCACGTGACTGATCATGCACTGATCACGTGGCTGATCATGAACTGATCATGAAGTTGATCATACACAGATCACGTGACTGTGCATGCACTGATCACGTGACTGAACAGGCAATGATCACGTGGCTGATCATGCACTGATTACGTGGCTGATCATGCGCTGATCACGTAGCTATCATGCACTGATCACATGGCTATCATGCACTGATCCCATGGCTAATCATGCACTGATACGTGATTGATCATGCAGGGGTCACGTGGCTATCATGTACTGTTCACGTGGCTGATCATACACTGGTAATATGACTGTCATGCACTGATCACATCCCTGATCATGAACTGATCAAGTGCCTGATCATGCACTTACCACGTGACTGATCATGCACTCATCACATGCCTGATCATGCACTGATCACGTGGCTGATCATGCACTGATCACATGGCTGACCGTGAATTAATCACGAAGCTCATCATACACTGACCACGTGACTGTGCATGCACTGAAACGTGGTTGATCATACACTGATCACGTGCCTGATCATACACTGACCACGAGACTGCACATGCACTGATCACGTGGCTGATCATGCACTGATCATGAAGCTGATCATACACTGATCACGGGACTGTGCATGCACTGATCATGTGGTTGATCCTGCACTGTTCAACTGGCTGATCATGCACTGATAACCTTGCTATCATACACTGATCACGTGACTGTTCAAGCCCTCTTCACGTGCCTGATAATGAACTGATCACGTGGCTGACCATGCACTGATCACGAAGCTGATCATACACTGATCACCTGACTGTGCATGCACTGATCACGGGGCTGAACATGCAATGATCACGTGGGAGATCATGCACTGATCACGTGTCTGATCACTCACTCTTCCCTTGCCTGATCATGCACTGATCACGTGGCTGACAATGCACTGATCACGAAGCTGATCATACACTGTTAACATGACTGTGCATGCACTGATCACGTGGCTGAACATGCAATGATCACGTGGCTGATCATGCACTGATCACGAAGTTGATCATACACAGATCACGTGACTGTGCATGCGCTGATCACGTGACTGAACAGGCAATGATCACGTGGCTGATCATGCACTGATTACGTGGCTCATCATGCACTGATCACGTGGCTGATCATGCACTGATTACGTGGCTCATCCTGCACTGATCACGTGGCTGATCATGCACTGATCACGTGGGAGATCATGCACTAATCAAGTGGCTGATCATGCACTCTTCACGTGCCTGATCATGCAGTGATCACTTTGCTGACCATGCACTGATCACGAAGCTGATCATACACTGATCACGTGTCTGTGCATGCACTGAACCCGTGGCTTAATTTTCAATGATCACGTGGCTGATCATGCACTGATCACGAAGCTGATCATACAATGGACGCGTGACTGTGCAAGCACTGATCACGTGG
Source organism: Bos javanicus (assembly GCF_032452875.1). Classification (NCBI taxonomy): domain Eukaryota; kingdom Metazoa; phylum Chordata; class Mammalia; order Artiodactyla; family Bovidae; genus Bos; species Bos javanicus. The sequence goes on from NW_026893628.1 coordinate 346,711, forward strand.
CTGATCATACAGTGATCACGTGGCTTATCATGCACTGGTTACATGGCTGATCATGCACTGATCACGTAGCTATCATGCACTGATAACATGGCTATCATGCACTGATCACGTGGCTGATCAGACACTGATCATGAGGCTGTTCATGCACTTATCATGTGTCTGATTATACACTGATCACATTACTGATAATGCACTGAACACGTGCCTGATCATGCACTGATCACGTGGCTCATCATGCACTGATCACGAAGCTGATCATACAGTGATTACGTGACTGTGCATGTATGATCACTTGGCTGATCTTGCACTGTTCATGTGGTTGACCATGCACTGATCACGTGTTTGATCATACACTGATCACGTGGCTGATCATGAACTAATCACGAAGCTGATCATACACTGATCACGTGACTGTGCATGCACTGATCACGTGGCTGATCATGCACTAATCACGTGGCCGATCAGGCACTGATCACGTGCCTGATCCTACACTGATCACGAGACTGCACATGCACTGATCCCGTGGCTGATCATGCACTGATCATGAAGCTGATCATACACTGATCACGTGACTGTGCATGCACTGATCACATGGCTAATCATGCACTGATCACGTGGGAGATCATGCACTGATCACGTGGCTGATCATGCACTCTTCACTTGCCTGATCAGGCAATGATCACGTGGCTGACCATGCACTGATTACGAAGCTGATCATACACTGATCACATGACTGTGCATGCACTGATCACGTGGCTCAACATGCAATGATCACGTGGCTGATCATGCACTGATTAAGTGGCTGATCATGCGCTGATCACGTAGCTATCATGCACTGATCACATGGCTATCAGGCACTGATCCCATGGCTCATCATGCACTGTATGTTATTGATCATGCAGGGGTCACGTGGCTATCATGCACTGATCACATGCCTGATCATGAACTGATCAAGTGCCTGATCATGCACTTATCACGTGACTGATCATGCACTCATCACATGCCTGATCATGCTCTGATCACGTGGCTGATCATACAGTGATCACGTGGCTGATCATGCACTGATTACGTGGCTGATCATGCAATGATCATGAAGCTGATCATACACTAATCCCGTGACTGTGCATGCACTGATCACACGACTGATCATGCACTGATCATGTGGGTGATCATGCACTGATCACATGGCTGATCATACACTGATCACGTGCCTGATCATGCAGTGATCATGTGGTTGATCATGCAATGAAGACGAAGCTGATCATACACTGATCATGGGACCATGCATGCACTGATCACGTGGCTGATCATGCACTGATCACGTGACTGTGGATGCACTGATCACGTGGCTGAACATGAGCTGATCACTAACCTGATCATACACTGATCACGTGACTGTGGATGCACTGATCACGTGGCTGATCATGCACTGATCACGTGGCTTATCATGCACTCTTCACGTTCCTGATCATGCACTGATCATGTGGCTGACCATGCACTGATCACGAAGCTGATCATATGCTGATCACGTGTCTGTGCATGCACTGATCCCGTGGCTGAACATGGAATGATCACGTGGCTGATCATGCAATGATCACGAAGCTGATCATACACTGGTCACGTGACTGTGCATGCACTGATCACGTGGATGATCATACAGTGATCACGTGGCTGATCATTCACTGATTACATGGCTGAACATGCACTGATCCCGTAGCTATCATGCACTGATAACATGACAGTCAAGCAATGATCACGCGGCTGATCATTCACTGATCATGAGGCTGTTCATGCACTCATCACGTGTCTGATCATACACTGATCACATTACTGATAATGCACTGAACACGTGCCTGATCATGCACTGATCACGTGGCTCATCATGCACTGATCACGAAGCTGATCATACACTGATTACGTGACTGTGCATGCACTGATCACTTGGCAGATATTGCACTGTTCATGTGGCTGATCATGCACTGATCACGTGGCTGATCATGCACTGATAACGTGGCTGATCATGCGCTGATCACGTGCCTGATCATACACTGATCACTAGACTGCACATGCACTGATCACATGGCTGGTCATGCACTGAACCCGTGGCTGATCATGCACTGATCATGAAGCTGATCATTCACTGATCACGTGACTGTGCATGCAATGATCACGTGGCTGATCATGCACTGATCACGTGGCTGATCATGCACTGATCACGAAGCTGATCATACAGTGATCACGTGACTGTGCATGCACTGATCCCGTGGCTGAACATGCAATGGTCACGTGGCTGATCATGCACTGAACACGAAGCTGATCATACACTGGTCACGTGACTGTGCATGCACTGATCACGTGGCTGATCATACAGTAATCACGTGGGTGATCATGCACTGACTACATGGCTGATCATGCACTGATCACGTAGCTATCGTGCACTATTAACATGGCTATCATGCCCTGATCACACGGCTGATCGTACACTGATCATGAGGCTGTTTATGCACTCATCACGTGTCTGATCATACACTGATATAATTACTGATAATGCACTGAACACATGCCTGATCATGCACTGATCACGTGGCTCATCATGCACTGATCACGAAGCTGATCATACACTGATTACGGGACTGCATGCACTGATCACTTGGCTGATCTTGCACTGTTCATGTGGCTGATCATGCACTGATCACGTGGTTGATCATACACTGATCACATGGCTGATCATTAACTGATCACGAAGCTGATTATACACTGATCACATGACTGTGCATGCACTGATCACGTGGCTGATCATGCACTGATCACGTGCCTGGTCATACACTGATCACGAGACTGCACATGCACTGATCACCTGGCTGATCATTCACTCTTCACTTGCCTGATCATGCACTTATCACGTGGCTGACCATGCACTGATCACGAAGCTCATCATTCACTGATCACGTGACTGTGCATGCACTGATCACGTGGCTGAACATCCAATGATCACGTGGCTGATCATGCACTGATTACGTGGCTGATCATGCGCTGATCCCATAGCTATCATGCACTGATCACATGGCTATCATGCACTGATCAAGTGCCTGATATTGCACTTATCACGTGACTGATCATGCACTCATCACATGCCTGATCATGCACTGATCACGTGGCTGATCATAAACTGATTACGAAGCTGATCATACACTGGTCACGTGACTGTGCATGCACTGATCACGTGGCTGATCATACAGTGTTTATGTGACTGAACAAGCAATGATTACGTTGCTGATCATGCACTGATCATGTAGCAATCATGCACTGATCACATGGCTATCTTGCACTGATCCCATGGCTCATCATGCACTGATCACGTAGCTATCATGCACTAATCACATGGCTATCATGCACTGATCCCATGGCTCATCATGCACTGATCACGTGACTGATCATGCAGGGGTCACGTGGCTATCATGCACTGATCACGTGCCGGATATTGCACTGATCTTGAAGCTGATCATACACAGATAACGTGGTATCATGCACTGATCACGTGGCTGATCATACACTGATCACGTGCCTGATCATGCACTGATCACGTGGCTCATCATGCAGTGATCACGAAGCTGATCATACACTGATTACATGACTCTGTATGCACTGATCACTTCGCTGATCTTGCACGGTTCATGTGGCTGATCATGCACTGATCACGTGGTTGATCATACACTGATCACGTGGCTGACTATGAACTAATCACGAAGCTCATCATACACTGATCACGTGACTGTGCATGCACTGATACGTGGTTGATCATACACTGATCACGTGCCTGATCCTACACTGATCACGAGACTGCACATGCACTGATCACGTGGCTGATCATGCACTGATCATGAAGCTGATCATACACTGATCACCTGACTGTGCATGCACTGATCATGTGGTTGATCCTGCAGTGATCACCTGGCTGATCATGCACTGATAAACTAGCTATCATACACTGATCACGTGACTGTTCAAGCCCTCTTCACGTGCCTGATAATGAACTGATCACGTGGCTGACCATGCACTGATCACGAAGCTGATCATACACTGATCACCTGACTGTGCATGCACTGATCACGTGGCTGAACATGCAATGATCACGTGGGAGATCATGCACTGATCACGTGTCAGATCACTCACTCTTCCCTTGCCTGATCATGCACTGATCACGTGGCTGACAATGCACTGATCACGAAGCTGATCATACACAGTTCACATGACTGTGCATGCACTGATCACGTGGCTGAATATGCAATGATCACGTGGCTGATCATGCACTGATCACGAAGTTGATCATACACAGATCACGTGACTGTGCATGCACTGATCATGTGGCTGAACAGGCAATGATCACGTGGCTCATCATGCACTGATCACGTGGCTGATCATGCACTGATCATGTGGGAGATCATGCACTAATCAAGTGGCTGATCATGCACTCTTCATGTGCCTGATCATGCAGTGATCACGTGGCTGACCATGCACTGTTCACGAAGCTGATCATACACTGATCACCTGTCTGTGCATGCACTGAACCCGTGGCTGAAATTGCTATGATCACGTGGCTGATCATGCACTGATCACGTGCCTGATCCTACACTGATCACGAGACTGCACATGCACTGATCACGTGGCTGATCATGCACTGATCATGAAGCTGATCATACACTGATCACATGACTGTGCATTCACTGATCACGTGGCTGACCATGCACTGATCACGAAGCTGATCATACACTGTTCACATGACTGTGCATTCACTGATCACGTGGCTGAACATGCAATGATCACGTGGCTGATCATGCACTGATCACGTGGCGGATCATGCACTGATTACGTGCCTGATCCTACACTGATCACGAGACTGCACATGCACTGATTACATGGTTCATCATACACTGATCACGTGGCTGATCATGAACTAATCACGAAGCTGATCATACACTGATCACGTGACTGTGCATGCACTGATCACGTGGCTGATCATGCACTGATCACGTGGCCGATCTTGCACTGATCACGTGCCTGATCCTACACTGATCACGAGACTGCACATGCACTGATCACGTGGCTGATCATGCACTGATCACGTGGCTGATCATGCACTGATTACGAAGCTGATCATACACTGGTCACGTGACTGTGCATGCACTGATCACTTGGCTGATCATACAGTGATCACGTGGCTGATCATGCACTGATTACATGGCTGATCATGCACTGATCACGTAGCTATCATGCACTGATCACATGGCTATCATGCACTGATCCCATGGCTCATCATTCACTGATCACGTGACTGATCATGCAGGGGTCAGGTGGCAATCATGCACTGAACACGTGCCGGATAATACACTGATCTTGAAGCTGATCATACACAGATAACGTGGTATCATGCACTGATCACGTGGCTGATCATACACTGATCACGTGCCTGATCATGCACTGATCACGTGGCTGATCATGCACTGATCACGAAGCTGATCATACACTAATCCCGTGACTGTGCATGCACTGATCACATGGCTGATCATGCACTGATCACGTGGGTGATCATGCACTCTTCACTTGCCAGATCTTGCACCGATCACGTGGCTGACAATGCACTGATCATGTGGCTGATCATGCACTGAAGACGAAGCTGATCATAAACTGATCATGGGAACATGCATGCACTGATCACGTGTCTGATCATGCACTGATCACGTGGGTGATCATGCTCTGATCACATGGCTGATCATACACTGATCACCTGACTGATCATGCACTAATATCGTTGCGGATCATGCACTGATCACGCAGCTGATCATACACTGGTCATGAGGCTGTTCATGCACTCATCACGTGTCTGATCATACACTGATCACATTACTGAAAATGCACTGATCACGTGCCTTAACATGCACTGATCACGTGGCTGATCATGAACTGATCACGAAGTTGATCATACACAGATCACGTGACTGTGCATGCACTGATCACGTGACTGAACAGGCAATGATCACGTGGCTGACCATGCACTGATTACGTGGCTGATCATGCGCTGATCACGTAGCTATCATGCACTGATCACATGGCTATCATGCACTGAACCCATGGCTAATCATGCACTGATACGTGATTGATCATGCAGAGGTCACGTGGCTATCATGTACTGTTCACGTGGCTGATCATATCCTGGTCATGTGACTGATCATGCACTGATCACATGCCTGATCATGAACTGATCAAGTGCCTGATCATGCACTTACCACGGGACTGATCATGCACTCATCACATGCCTGATCATGCACTGATCACGTGGCTGATCATGCACTGATCACGAAGCTGATCATACACTGGTCACGTGACTGTGCATGCACTGATCACGTGGCTGATCATACAGTGATCACGTGACTGATCATGCACTGATCACGTAGCTATCATGCACTGGTCACATGGCTATCATGCACTGATCCCATGGCTCATCATGCAGTGATCACGTGACTGATCATGCAGGGGTCACGTGGCTGCCATGTACTGATCACACGGCTGATCATACACTGATCTTGTGACTGATTAGGCAATGATCACATGCCTGATCAGTAACTGATCACGTGCCTTATCATGCACTTATTACGTGACTCATCATGCACTCATTACCTGCCTGATCGAGCACTGATCACGTGGCTTTTCCTGCACTGATAACGAAGCTGATCATACACTGGTCACGTGACTGTGCATGCACTGATCACGTGGCTGATCATACAGTGATCACGTGGCTGATCATGCACTGATCACGTGGCTGATCATGCACTGATTACATGGCTGATCATGCACTGATCACGTAGCTATCATGCACTGATAACATGCCTATCATGCACTGAGCACGCGGCTGAACATACACTGGTCACGTGACTGTGCATGCAATGATCTCGTGGCTGATCATACACTGATTACGTGCCTAATCATGCACTGATCACGTGGCTGATCATGCAGTCATCACGAAGCTGATCATACACTAATCCCGTGACTGTGCATGCCCTGATCACATGGCTGAACATGCACTGATCACGTGGGTGATCATGCACTCTTCCCTTGCCAGATCATGCACTGATCACGTGGCTGACCATGCACTGATCATGTGGACGATAATGCACTGAAGACGAGGCTGATCATACACTGATCATGGGACCATGCATGCACTGATTACATGGCTGAACATGCAATGATTATGTGGCAGACAATGACGGATCACGAAGCTGATCATACACTGTTCACGTGACTCTTCATGCACTGATCACGTGGCTCAACATGCAATGATCAAGTGGCTGATCATGCACTGATCACGAATTTGATCATACACATATCACGTGACTGTGCATGCACTGATCACGTGACTGAACAGGCAATGATCACGAGGCTGATCATGCACTGATTACGTGTCTGACCATGCACTGATCACGAAGCTGATCATACAGTGATCACCTGACTGTGCATGCACTGATCACGTGGCTGAACATGCAATGATCACGTGGGAGATCATGCACTGATTACATGTCTGATCACTAAATCTTCCCTTACCTGATCATGCACTGATCACGTGGCTGACCATGCACTGATCACGAAGCTGATCATACACTGTTCACATGACTGTGCATGCACTGATCACGTGGCTGAACATGCAATGATCACGTGGCTGATCATGCACTGATCACGAAGGTGATCATACACAGATCACGTGACTGTACCTGCACTGATCACGTGACTGAACAGGCAATGATCACGTGGCTGATCATGCACTGATTACGTGGCTCATCATGCACTGATCACGTGGCTGATCATGCAATGATCACGTGGGAGATCATGCACTAATCAAGTGGCTGATCATGCACTCTTCACGTGCCTGATCATGCAGCGATCACGTGGCTGACCATGCACTGTTCACGAAGCTGATCATACACTGATCACGTGTCTGTGCATTCACTGAACCCGTGGCTGAACTTGCTATGATCACGTGGCTGATCATGCACTGATCACGTGACTGATCATGCACTCATCACATGCCTGATCATGCACTGATCACGTGGCTCATCATAAACTGATTACGAAGCTGATCATACACTGGTCACGTGACTGTGCATGCACTGATCACGTGGCTGATCATACAGTGGTTATGTGACTGAACAAGCACTGATTACGTTGCTGATCATGCACTGATCATGTAGCAAACATGCACTGATCTCATGGCTATCTTGCACTGATCCCATGGCTAATCATGCACTGATCACGTTACTCATCATGCAGGGGTCACGTGGCGTCATGTACTGATCACGTGGCTGATCATACACTGACCATGTGACTGAATATGCACTGATCCCATGGCTCATCATGCACTGATCACGTGGCTGATCATCCACTGATTACATGGCTGATCAAGCACTGATCACGTAGCTGTCATGCACTGATCACATGGCTATCATGCACTGATCCCATGGCTCATCGTGCACTGATCACGTGACTAATCATGCAGGGGTCACGTGGCTATCATGCACTGATCACGTGCCGGATCATGCACTGATCTTGAAGCTGATCATACACTGATCACGTGGTATCATGCACTGATCACGTGGCTGATCATACACTAATCCCGTGATTGTGCATGCACTGATCACATGTCTGATCATGCACTGATCACGTGGGTGGTCATGCACTCTTCACTTGCCAGGTCTTGCACTGATCACGTGGCTGACCATGCACTGATCATGTGGCTGATCATGCACTGAAGATGAAGCTGATCATACACTGATCATGGGACCATGCATGCACTGATCACGTGGGTGATCATGCTCTGATCACATGGCTGATCATACACTGATCACGTGAGTGATCTTGCACTAATAACGTTTCGGATGATGCACTGATCACGCAGCTGATCATACACTGATCATGAGGCTGTTCATGCACTCAACACGTGTCTGATAATACACTGATCACATTACTGAAAATGCACTGATCACGTGCCTTATCATGCACTGATCACGTGGCTCATCATGCACTGACCACGAAGGTGATCATACACTGATCACGTGGCTGTTCATGAACTAATCACGAAGCTGACATTACACTGATCACGTGACTGTGCATGCACTGATCACATGGTTGATCTTGCACTGTTCATGTGGCTGATCATGCACTGATCACGTGGTTGATCATACACTGATAACGTGGCTGTTCATGAACTAATCACGAAGCTGATCATACACTGATCACGTAACTGTGCATGCACTGATCACGTGCCTGATCATACACTGATCACGAGACTGCACATGCACTGATCACCTGGCTGATCATTCTCTCTTCACTTGCCTGATCATGCACTGATCACGTGGCTGACCATGCACTGATCACGAAACTGATCATACACTGATCACGTGACTGTGCATGCACTGATCACATGGTTGATCTTGCACTGTTCATGTGGCTGATCATGCACTGATCACGTGGTTGATCATACACTGATAACGTGGCTGTTCATGAACTAATCACGAAGCTGATAATACACTGATCACGTAACTGTGCATGCACTGATCACGTGCCTGATCATACACTGATCACGAGACTGCATATGTACTGATCACGTGGCTGATCATGCACTGATCACGAAGCTCATCAAACACTGGTCACGTGACTGTGCATGCACTGATCACGTGGCTGATCATACAGTGATCACGTGGCTGATCATGCACTGATTACGTGGCTTACCATCGCTGATCCCGTAGCTATCATGCACTGATTACATGGCTGATCATGCAGTGATCACGTAGCTATCATGCACTGATAACATGTCTATCATTCACTGATCACGCGGCTGATCATACACTGATCATGAGGCTGTTCATGCACTCATCACGTGTCTGATCATACACTGATCACATTACTGATAATGCACTGAACACGTGCCTGATCATGCACTGATCACGTGGCTCATCATGCACTGATCACGAAGCTGATCATACACTGATTACGTGACTGTGCATGCACTGATCACTTGGCTGATCTTGCACTGTTCATGTGGTTGATCATGCACTGATCACGTGGTTGATCATACACTGAATACATGACTCTGCATGCACTGATCACTTGGCTGATCTTGCACTGTTCACGTAACTGTTCATGCCCTCTTTACGTGCCTGATAATGAACTGATCACGTGGCTGACCATGCACTGATCACGAAGCTGATCATACACTGATCACCTGATTGTGCATGCACTGATCACGTGGCTGAACATGCAATGATCACGTGGGAGATCATGCACTGATCACGTGTCTGATCACTCACTCTTCACTTGCCTGATCATGCACTGATCACGTGGCTGACCATGCACTGATCACGAAGCTGATCATACACTGTTCACATGACTGTGCATGCACTGATCACGTGGCTGAACATGCAAAGATCACGTGGCTGATCATGCACTGATCACGAAGTTGATCATACACAGATCACGTGACTGTGCATGCACTGATCACGTGGCTGATCATGCACTGATTACGTGGCTGATCATGCGCTTATTACGTAGCTATCATGCACTGATCACATGGCTATCATGCACTGATCCCATGGCTCATCAGGCACTGATGCGTGATTGATCATGCAGGGGTCACGTGGCTATCATGCACTGTTCACGTGGCTGATCATACCCTGGTCATGTGACTGATCATGCACTGATCACATGCCTGATCATGAACTGAACAAGTGCCTGATCATGCACTTACCACGTGACTGATCATGCACTCATCACATGCCTGATCATGCACTGATCATGGGGCTGATCATGCACTGATCACGAAGCTGATCATACACTGCTCACGTGACTGTGCATGCACTGATCACGTGGCTGATCATACAGTGATCACGTGGCTGATCATGCACTGATCACGTAGCTATCATGCACTGGTCACATGGCTATCATGCACTGATCCCATGGCTCATCATGCACTGATCACGTGACTGATCATGCAGGGGTCACGTGGCTGCCATGTACTGATCACACGGCTGATCATACACTGATCTTGTGACTGATTAGGCAATGATCACATGCCTGATCAGTAACTGATCACGTGCCTTATCATGCACTTATTACGTGACTCATCATGCACTCATCACCTGCCTGATCGAGCACTGATCACGTGGCTGATCCTGCACTGATCACGAAGCTGATCATACACTGGTCACGTGACTGTGAATGCACTGATCATGTGGCTGATCATACACTGATCACGTGACTGCATGCACTGATCACGTGGCTGATCATGCACTGATCATGAGGCTGTTCATGCACTCATCACGTGGCTGATCATGCACTGATCATGAAGCTGATCATACACTGATCACGTGACTGCATGCACTGATTACGCGGCTGATCATACACTGATCATGAGGCTGTTCATGCACTCATCACGTGTCTGATCATACACTGATCTCATTACTGGTAATGCACTGAACACGTGCCTGATCATGCACTGATCACGTGCTTCATCATGCACTGATCAGGAAGCTGATCATACACTGAGTAGGTGACTGTGCATGCACTGATCACTTGGCAGATATTGCACTGTTCATGTGGCTGATCATGCACTGATCACGTGGCTGATCATGCACTGATCACGTGGCTGATCATGCACTGATCACGTGGCTGATCATGCACTGATCACGTGCCTGATCATACACTGATGACGAGACTGCACATGCACGGATCACCTGGCTGATCATTCACTCTTCACTTGCCTGATCATGCACTGATCACGTGGCTGACCATGCACTGATCACGAAGCTCATCATACACTGCTCACGTGACTGTGCATGCACTGATCACGTGGCTGATTATACAGTGATCACGTGGCTGATCATGCACTGATTACATGGCTTATCATGCGCTGATCCCGTAGCTATCATGCACTGATCACATGGCTATCATGCACTGATCCCATGGCTCATCATGCACTGATACGTGATTGATCATGCAGGGGTCACGTGGCTATCATGCACAGTTCACGTGGATGATCATACCCTGATCATTTGACTGATCATGCACTGATCACATGCCTGATCATGAACTGATCAAGTGCCTGATATTGCACTTATCACGTGACTGATCATGCACTAATCACATGCCTGATCATGCACTGATCACGTGGCTGATCATGCACTGATTACGAAGCTGATCATACACTGGTTACGTCACTGTGCATGCACTGATCACGTGGCTGATCATACAGTGGTTACGTGACTGAACAAGCACTGATTACGTTGCTGATCATGCACTGATCATGTAGCAATCATGCACTGATCACATGGCTGTCTTGCACTGATCCCATGGCTCATCATGCACTGATCACGTGGCTGATCATCCACTGATTACATGGCTGATCAAGCACTGATCACGTAGCTGTCATGCACTGATCACATGGCTATCATGCACTGATCCCATGGCTCTTCGTGCACTGATCACGTGACTAATCATGCAGGGGTCACGTGGCTATCATGCACTGATCACGTGCCGGATCATGCACTGATCTTGAAGCTGATCATACACTGATCACGTGGTATCATGCACTGATCACGTGGCTGATCATACACTAATCCCGTGATTGTGCATGCACTGATCACATGTCTGATCATGCACTGATCACGTGGGTGGTCATGCACTCTTCACTTGCCAGGTCTTGCACTGATCACGTGGCTGACCATGCACTGATCATGTGGCTGATCATGCACTGAAGATGAAGCTGATCATACACTGATCATGGGACCATGCATGCACTGATCACGTGGGTGATCATGCTCTGATCACATGGCTGATCATACACTGATCACGTGAGTGATCTTGCACTAATAACGTTTCGGATGATGCACTGATCACGCAGCTGATCATACACTGATCATGAGGCTGTTCATGCACTCAACACGTGTCTGATAATACACTGATCACATTACTGAAAATGCACTGATCACGTGCCTTATCATGCACTGATCACGTGGCTCATCATGCACTGACCACGAAGGTGATCATACACTGATCACGTGGCTGTTCATGAACTAATCACGAAGCTGACATTACACTGATCACGTGACTGTGCATGCACTGATCACATGGTTGATCTTGCACTGTTCATGTGGCTGATCATGCACTGATCACGTGGTTGATCATACACTGATAACGTGGCTGTTCATGAACTAATCACGAAGCTGATCATACACTGATCACGTAACTGTGCATGCACTGATCACGTGCCTGATCATACACTGATCACGAGACTGCATATGTACTGATCACGTGGCTGATCATGCACTGATCACGAAGCTCATCAAACACTGGTCACGTGACTGTGCATGCACTGATCACGTGGCTGATCATACAGTGATCACGTGGCTGATCATGCACTGATTACGTGGCTTACCATCGCTGATCCCGTAGCTATCATGCACTGATTACATGGCTGATCATGCAGTGATCACGTAGCTATCATGCACTGATAACATGTCTATCATTCACTGATCACGCGGCTGATCATACACTGATCATGAGGCTGTTCATGCACTCATCACGTGTCTGATCATACACTGATCACATTACTGATAATGCACTGAACACGTGCCTGATCATGCACTGATCACGTGGCTCATCATGCACTGATCACAAAGCTGATCATACACTGATTACATGACTCTGCATGCACTGATCCCTTGGCGGATCTTGCACTGTACATGTGGCTGATCATGCACTGATCACGTGGTTGATCGTACACTGATCACGTGGCTGATCATACAGTGATTACGTGGCTGAACATGCACTCATTACGTTGCTGATCATGCACTGATCACGTAGCAATCATGCACTGATCACATGGCTATCATGCACTGATCCCATGGCTCATCATGCACTGATCACGTGACTGATCATGCAGGGGTCACGTGGCTGTCATGCACTGATCACGTGGCTGATAATACACTGATCATGTGACTGATTATGCACTGATCACATGCCTGATCAGTAACTGATCACGTGCCTGATCATGCACTTATCAAGTGACTGATCATGCACTCATCACCTGCCTGATCATGCACTGATCACGTGACTGATCCTGCACTGATCACGAAGCTGATCATACACTGGTCACGTGACTGTGCATGCACTGATCACGTGGCTGATCATACAGTGATCATGTGGCTGATCATGCACTGATTACATGGCTGATCATGCACTGATCACGTAGCTATCATGCACTGATCACATGGCTATCATGCACTGATCCCATGGCTCATCATGCACTGATCACGTGACTGATCATGCAGGGTTCACGTGGCTCTCATGCACTGATCACGTGCCGGATCATATACTGATCTTGAAGCTGATCATACACTGATCATGTGGTATCATGCACTGATTACGTGCCTGATCATGCACTGATCACGTGGGTGATCATGCTCTGATCACATGGCTGATCATACACTGATGACGTTACTGATCATGCACTAATAACGTTGCGGGTCATGCACTGATCACGCAGCTGATCATACACTGATCATGAGGCTGTTTTTGCACTCATCACGTGTCTGATAATACACTGATCACATTACTGAAAATGCACTGATCAAGTGCCTTATCATGCAATGATCACGAGGCTCATCATGCAATGATCACGAAGCTGATCATACACTGATTACGTGACTGTGCGTGCACTGATCACTTGGCTGATCTTGCACTGTTCATGTGGCTGATCATGCACTGATCACGTGGTTGATCATACACTGATGACGTGGCTGTTCATTAACTAATCACGAAGCTGATGAAACACTGATCACGTGACTGTGCATGCACTGATCACGTGCCTGATCATACACTGATCACGAGACTGCATATGCACTGATCACGTGGCTGATCATGAACTGATCACGAAGCTCATCATACACTGGTCTCGTGACTGTGCAGCACTGATTACGTGGCTGATCAGACAGTGATCACGTGGCTGATCATGCACTGGTTACATGGCTGATCATGCACTGATCACGTAGCTATCATGCACTGATAACATGGCTATCATGCACTGATCACGCGGCTGATCATACACTGATCATGAGGCTGTTCATGCACTCATCACGTGTCTGAGCATACACTGATCACATTACTGATAATGAACTGAACACGTGCCTGATCATGCACTGATCACGTGGCTCATCATGCACTGATCACGAAGCTGATCATACACTGATTACATGACTCTGCATGCACTGATCACTTGGCTGATCTTGCACTGTTCATGTGGCTGATCATGCACTGATCACGTGGTTGATCATACACTGATCACGTGGCTGATCATGAACTACTCAAGAAGCTCATCATACACTGACCACGAGACTGCACATGCACTGATCACGTGGCTGATCATGCACTGATCATGAAGCTGATCATACACTGATCACGGGACTGTGCATGCACTGATAATGTGGTTGATCCTGCACTGATCACCTGGCTGATCATGCACTGATAACCTTGCTATCATACACTGATCACGTGACTGTTCATGACCTCTTCACGTGCATGATGATGAACTGATCATG
The DNA here is from genome assembly GCF_032452875.1 of Bos javanicus. NCBI lineage: Eukaryota > Metazoa > Chordata > Mammalia > Artiodactyla > Bovidae > Bos > Bos javanicus. The sequence goes on from NW_026893628.1 coordinate 362,349, forward strand.
TGGCTGACCATGCACTGATCACGAAGCTGATCATACACTGATCACCTGACTGTGCATGCACTGATCAGGTGTCTGAACATGCAATGATCACGTGGGAGATCATGCACTGATCACGTGTCTGATCACTCACTCTTCACTTGCCTGATCATGCACTGATCACGTGGCTGACCATGCACTGATGACGTGGCTGATCATGCACAGATCTCATGGCTGATCATGCACTGATCACGTGGCTGATCATACACTGATCACGTGAATGTGCATGCGCTGATCACATTGATGATCATGCACTGATCACGAAGCTGATCGTACACTAATCCCGTGCCCGATCATGCACTGATCACGAAGCTGATCATACACTAATCCCGTGACTGTGCATGCACTGATCACATGGCTGATCATGCACTGATCACGTGGGTGATCATGCACTGTTCTCATGGCTGATAATACACTGATCACGTGCCTGGTCATGCAATGATCATGTGGCTGATCATGCACTGAAGGCGTAGCTGATCAAACACTGATCATGGGACCATGCATGCACTGATCACGTGGCTGATCATGCACTGATCAGGTGGGCGATCATGCTCTGATCACATGGCTGATCATACACTGATCACGTGACTGATCATGCACTAATCACATTGCGGAACATGCACTGATCAAGTGGCTTATAATACACTGATCATGAGGCTGTTCATGCATTGATTACGTGTCTGATCATACACTGATCACATTACTGAAAATGCACTGATCACATGCCTGATCATGGACTGATCACGTGGCTCATCATGCACTGATCACGAAGCTGATCATACACTGATCACGTGACTGTGCATGCACTGATCACGAACTGATCATACACTAATCACGTGACTGTGGATTCACTGATCACATGGCTGAACATGCAAAGATCACGTGGCTGATCATGCACTGATCACCTGGCTGATCATGCACTGATCACGTGGGAGATCATGCACTGATCACGTAGCTGATCATACAGTGATCACGTGGCTGAACATGCACTGGTTACATGGCTGATCAGGCACTGATCACGTAGCTATCATGCACTGATAACATGGCTATCATGCACTGATCACGTGGCTGATCATACACTGATCATGAGGCTGTTAATGCACTCATCATGTGTCTGATCATACACTGATCACATTACTGATAATGCACTGAACACGTACCTGATCATGCACTGATCACCTGACTGGTCATGCACTGATAACTTTGCTATCATACACTTATCACGTGACTGATCATTCATACTTGACGTGCCTGATAATGCACTGATCACGTGGCTGATCATGCACTGATCACTTCGGAGATCATGCACTGATCACGTGGCTGATCATGCACTGATCACGAAGCTGATCATACACTTATTACGTGACTGTGCATGCACTGATCACTTGGCTGATCTTGCACTGTTCATGTGGCTGATCATGCACTGATCACGTGGTTGATCATACACTGATCACGTGGCTGTTCATGAATTAATCACGAAGCTGATTATACACTGATCACGTGACTGTGCATGCACTGATCACTTGCCTGATCATACACTGATCACGAGACTGTATATGCAGTGATCACGTGGCTGATCGTGAACTGATCACAAAACTCATCATACACTGATCACGTGACTGTGGATGCACTGATCTCGTGGCTGAACATGCAAAGATCACGTGGCTGATCATGCACTGATCACGTGGCTGATCATGCACTTATCACGTGGGAGATCATGCACTGATCACGTGTCTGATCATGCACTCTTCACGTGCCTGATCATGCACTGATCACGTGGATGACCATGCACTGATCACGAAGCTGATCACACACTGATCACGTGACTGTGCATGCACTAATCACGTTGCGGATCATGCACTGATTAAGCGCCTTATAATACACTGATCATGAGGCTGTTCATGCATTCATTACGTGTCTGATCATACACTGATCACATTACTGAAAATGCACTGATCACATACCTGATCATGGACTGATCACGTGGCTCATCATGCACTGATCACGAAGCTGATCATACACTGATCACGTGACTGGGGATGCACTGATCACGTGGCTGAACATGCAAAGATCACGTGGCTGATCATGCACTGATCACCTGGCTGATCATGCACTGATCACGTGGGAGATCATGCACTGATCACGTAGCTGATCATACAGTGATCACGTGGCTGAACATGCACTGGTTACATGGCTGATCAGGCACTGATCACGTAGCTATCATGCACTGATAACATGGCTATCATGCACTGATCACGTGGCTGATCATACACTGATCATGAGGCTGTTAATGCACTCATCATGTGTCTGATCATACACTGATCACATTACTGATAATGCACTGAACACACGCCTGATCATGCACTGATAACTTTGCTATCATACACTTATCACGTGACTGATCATTCACACTTGATGTGCCTGATAATGCACTGATCACGTGGCTGATCATGCACTGATCACTTTGGAGATCATGCACTGATGACGTGGCTGATCATGCACTCTTCACGTGCCTGATCATGCCCTGATCACGTGGCTGACCATGCACTGATCACGAAGCTGATCATACACTGATCACGTGACTCTGCATGCACTGATCATGGGGCTCATCATGCACTGATCACGTGGCTGATCATGCACTGATAACCTTGCTTTCATACACTTTTTACGTGAATGGTCATTAACTCTTCACATGCCTGATCAAGCACTGATCATGGGGCTGACCGTGCACTGACGACGAAGCTGATCATGCACTGATCACGTGGCTGATCATGCACTGATCACTTGGGAGATCATGCACTGATCATGTGGCCAATCATGCACTCTTCACGTGCCTGATGATGCACTGATCACGTGGCTGACCATGCACTGATCACGAAGCTGATCATACACCGATCACGTGACTGTGCATGCACTGATCACGTGGCTGAACATGCAATGATCACGTGGCTGATCATGCACTGATCACGAGGCTGATCATGCACTGATCATGGGACTGATCATGTACTGATCACATGCCTGATCATGAACTGATCACGTGCCTGATCATGCACTTATCACGTGACTGATCATGAATTCATCACCTGCCTGATCATGCACTGATCACGAAGCTGATCATACACTGGTCACGTGACTCTGCATGCACGGATCACGTGGCTCATCATACAGTGATCACGTGGCTCATCATGCACTGATTACATGGCTGATCATTCACTGATCACGTAGATATCATGCACTGAAAACATGGGTATCATGCACAGATCCCGTGGCTCTACATGCACTGATCATGTAACTGAACATGCAGGGGTCACGTGGCTTTCATGCACTAATCACGTGGCTGATCATACACTGATCAAGTGACTGATGATGCATTGATCACATGCCTGATCATGAACTGATCACGTGACTGATCATGCACTTATCACATGACTGATCATGCACTCATCACCTGCCTGATCGTGCACTGATCACGTGGCTGATCATGCACTGATCACGAAGCTGATCATACACTGGTCACGTGACTGTGCATGCACTGATCATGTGGCTGATCATACAGTGATCACGTGGCTGATGATACACTGATTACGTGGCTGACCATGCACTGATCACGTAGCTATCATGCACTGATCACATTGCTATAATGCACTGATCCAATGGCTCATCATGCACTGATCACGTGACTAATCATTCAGGGGTCACGTGGCTATCATGCACTGATCACGTGCCGGATCATGCACTGATCACGTGGCTGATCATGCACTGATCATGAAGCTGATCATACACTGATCACGTGATTGTGCGTGCACTGATCACGTGGCTGATCATGTACTGATCCCATGGCCGATCATGCACTGATCATGTGACTGATCATACACTGATCACGTGCCTGATCATGCACTGATCATGTGGCTGAACATGCACTAATCACGTGGGTGATCATGCACTGATCTCATGGCTGATCATACACTAATCCCGTGTCTGATCAGGCACTGATCAGGTGGCCGATCATGCACTGATCACGAAGCTGATCATACACTAATCCCGTGACTGTGCATGGTCTGATCACATGGCTGATCATGCACTAATCACGTGGGTGATCATGCACTGATCTCATGGCTGATCATACACTGATCACGTGCCTGATCATGCACTGATCATGTGGCTGATCACGCAGTGAAGACGAAGCTGATTATACACTGATCATGGGACCATGCATGCACTGATCACGTGGCTGATCATGCACTGATCACGTGGGTGATCATGCTCTGATCACATGGCTGATCATACACTGATCACGAAGCTGATCATACACTAATCCCGTGTCTGATCAGGCACTGATCACGTGGCCGATCATGCACTGGTCACGAAGCTGATCATACACTAATCCCGTGACTGTGCATGCACTGATCACATGGCTGATCATGCACTAATCACGTGGGTGAGCATGCACTGATCTCATGGCTGATCATACACTGAGCACGTGCCTGATCATGCACTGATCATGTGGCTGATCACGCACTGAAGACGAAGCTGATTATACACTGATCATGGGACCATGCATGCACTGATCACGTGGCTGATCATGCACTGATCACGTGGGTGATCATGGTCTGATCACATGGCTGATCATAGACTGATCACATGACTGATCATGCACTAATCACGTTGTGGATCATGCACTGATCACGCGGCTGGTAATACACTGATCATGAGGCTGTTCATACACTCATTACTTGTCTCATCATACACTGATCACATTACTGAAAATGCACTGATCACGTGCCTGATCATGCACTGATGACGTGGCTCATCATGTACTGATCACGAAGCTGATCATACACTGATTACATGACTGTGCATGCACTGATCACTTGGCTGATCTTGCACTGTTCATGTGGCTGATCATGCACTGTTCACGTGGTTGATCATACACTGAGCACGTGGCTGTTCATGAACTAATCACGAAGCTGATCATACACTTATCACGTGACTGTGCATGCACTGATCACGTGCCCGATCATATACTGATCATGAGACTGCACATGCACTGATCATGTGTCTGATCATGAACTGATCACGAAACTGATCATACACTGATCACATGACTGTGGATTCACTGATCACGTGGCTGAACATGCAAAGATCACGTGGCTGATCATGCACGGATCACGTGGCTGATCATGTACTGATCACGTGGGAGATCATGCACTGATCACTTGGCTGATCATGCACTCTTCAGGTGCCTGATCATGCACTGATCACGTGGCTGATCAGGCACTGATCACGAAGCTGATCATACACTGATTACGTGTCTGTGCATGCACTGAACCCGTGGCTGAACTTGCTATGATCACGTGGCTGATCATGCACTGATCACGAAGCTGATCATACAATGGACACGTGACTGTGCATGCACAGATCACGTGGCTGATCATACAGTGATCACGTGGCTGATCATGCACTGATTACATGGCTGATCATGTATTGATCACGTAGCTATCATGAACTGATAACATGGCTATCATGCACTGATCACGTGGCTGATCATACACTGATCATGAGGCTGTTCATGCACTCATCATGTGTCTGATTATACACTGATCACATTACTGATAATGCCGTGAACACGTGCCTGATCATGCACTGATCACGTGGCTGATCATGCTCTGATCATGAAGCTGATCATACACTGATCACGTGACTGATCATGCACTGATAACTTTGCTATAATACACTTAACACGTGATTGATCATGCACACTTGACGTGCCTGATCATGCACTGATCACGAAGCTGATCATACACTGATCATGTGACTGTGCATGCACTGATCACGTGGCGGAAAATGCTCTGATCACGTGGGTGATCATGCACTGATCACATGGCTGATCATACACTGATCACATGACTGATCTTGCACTAATCACGTTGTGGATTATGCACTGATCATGCGGCTGATCATAGACTGATCAGGAGGCTGTTCATGCACTCATCACGTGTCTGATCATACACTGATGACATTACGGATTTTGCACTGAACACGTGCCTGATCATGCACTGATCACGTGGCTCATCATGCACTGATCACGAAGCTGATCATACACTGATTACGTGACTGTGAATGCACTGATCGCTTGGCTGATCTTGCACTGTTCATGTGGCTGATCATGCACTGATCACGTGGTTGATCATACACTGATAACGTGGCTGATCATGAACTACTCACTAAGGTGGTCATACACTGATCACGTGACTGTGCATGCACTGATCACGTGGCTGATCATGCATTGATCACCTGGCTGATCATGCACTGATCACGTGCCTGATAATACACTGATCACGAGAGTGCACATGCACTGATCACGTGGCTGATCATTCACTGATCATGAAGCTGATCATACACTGATCACGTGACTGTGCATGCACTGATCACGTGTCTGATCATGCCCTGATCACAAACCTGATCATACACTGATCACGTGACTGTGCATGCACTGATCATGTGGTTGATCATGCACTGAACACCTGGCTGATCATGCACTGATAACCTTGCTATCATACACTGATCACGTGACTGATCATGCGCTCTTCACGTGCCTGATAATGAACTGATCACGTGGCTGACGATGCACTGATCACCAAGCTGATCATACACTGCTCACGTGACTGTGCATGCACTGATCACGTGGCTGATAATACAGTGATTACGTGGCGGATCATGCACTGATCATGTGACTGATTATGCACTGATCATATGCCTGATCACTAACTGATCACGTGCCTGATCATGCACTTATCACGTGACTGATCATGCACACATCACGTGGCTGATCATGCACTGATCACGTAGCTACATTTCAGTGATCACATGGCTATCATGCACTGATCCCATGGCTCATCATGCACTGATTACGTGACTGATCATGCAGGGGTCACGTTGCTATTATGCACTGACCACCTGCCGGATCATGCACTGATCACGTGGCTGATGATGCACTGATCCCATGGCTAATCATTCACTGATCACGTGCCTGATCATGCATTTATGACGTGACTGATCATGCACTCATCACGTGCCTGATAGTGCAATGATCACGTGGCTGATCACGCACTCATCACGAAGCTGATCATACACTGGTCACGGGACTGTGCATGCACTGATCACTTGGCTGATCTTGCACTGTTCATGTGGTTGATCATGCACTGATCACGTGGCTGATCATGCACTGATCACGTGGCTGATCATGCACTGATCACGTGCCTGATCATACACTAATCACGAGACTGCACATGCACTGATCACGTGGCTGATCATTCACTGATCATGAAGCTGATCATACACTGATCACGTGACTGTGCATTCAATGATCACGTGGCTGATCATGCACTGATCACGTGGCTGACCATGCACTGATCACGAAGTTGATCACATATTGATCACGTGACTGTGCATGCACTGATCCCAGGGCTGAACATGCAATGATCACGTGGCTGAGCATGCACTGATCACGAAGCTCATCATACACTGGTCACATGACTGTGCTTGCACTGATCACGTGGCTGATCATACAGTAATCACGGGGGTGATCATGCACTGACTACATGGCTGATCATGCACTGATCACGTAGGTATCATGCACTGATAACATGGCTATCATGCACTGATAACATGGCTAAAATGCACTGACCACACTGCTGGTCATACACTGATCATGAGGCTGTTCCTGCACTCATCACGTGTCTGATCATACACTGATGTAATTACTGATAATGCACTGAACACGTGCCTGATCATGCACTGATCACGAGGCTCATCATGCACTGATCACGAAGCTGATCATACACTGATCACATGACTGTGCATGCACTGATCTCTTGGCTGATCTTGCACTGTTCATGTGGCTGATCATGCACTGATCACGTGGTTGATCATACACTGATCACGTGGCTGATCATGAACTAATCACGAAGCTGATCATACACTGAACACGTGACTGTGCAGGGACTGATCACATGCCTGATCATGCACTGATCACGTGCCTGATCATGCACTTATCACGTGACTGATCATGCACTCATCACGTGCCTGATCGTGCACTGATCACGTGGCTGATCATGCACTCATCACGAAGCTGATCATACACTGGTCACGGGACTGTGGATGCACTGATCACGTGGCTGATCATACAGTGATCACGTGGCTGATCATGCCCTGATTACATGGCTGATCATGCACTGATCACGTAGCTACAATTCAGTTATCACATGGCTATCATGCAGTGATCCCATTGCTCATCATGCACTGATCACGTAACTGATCATGCACTGATCACGTGGCTATCATGCACTGACAAAGTGGCTATCATTCACTGATCATGTGTCGAATCATGCAATGGTCAGGTGACTGATCATGCACTGATCACGTGATTGGGCATGCACTGATCACGTAACTGATCATGCACTGATCACGTGGCTATCATCACTGATCATGTGGCTATCATGCACTGATCAGGTGTCTATCATTCACTGATCATGGGTCGAATCATGCAATCATCACGTGACTGATCATGCACTGATCTCGTGACTGATCATGCACTGATCATGTGGCTATCATGCACTGATCAGGTGGCTATCATGAACTGATCAGGTGGCTATCATTCACTGATCATGTGTCAAATCATGCAATGATCACGTGACTGATCATGCACTGATCACGAGGCTCTTAGGCACTGAGCAGGTGGCTATCTTTCACTGAACAGGTGGCTATCATCCACTGATCAGGTGACTATCATGCAGTGCTCACGTGGATAATCATGCACTGATCATGTAGCTATGATGCACTGATCACGTGATCCGGCATGCACTGATCACGTAACTGATCATGCACTGATCAGGTGACTTATCATGCACTGATTACGTGGCTATCATGCACTGATCACGTGGCTATCATGCACTGATCAGGTGGCTATAATTCAATGATCATGTGCCGAATCATGCAATGGTCAGGTGACTGATCATGCACTGATCACGTGATTGGGCATGCACTGATCACATAACTGATCATGCACTCATCATGTGGCTATCATGCACTGATCATGTGGCTCTCATGCACTGATCTGGTGGCTATCATTCACTGATCATGTGTCGAATCATGCAATGATCACGTGACAGATCATGCACAGATCACGTGACTGATCATGCACTGATCACGTGGCTATCATGCACTGATCTGGTGGCTATCATGCACTGATCAGGTGGCTTTCATTCACTGAGCATGTATCGAATCATGCAATGATCACGTGACTGATCATGCACTGATCACTTGGCTATCATGCACTGATCAGGTGGCTATCATGCACTGATCAGGTGGCTCTCATTCACTGATCATGCACTGATCATGAGACTGATCATGCACTGATCACGTGGCTCTTATGCAATGAGAAGGCGGCTATCATTCACTGATCAGGTGGCTATCATCCACTGATCAGGTGAGTATCATGCAGTGGTCACGTGGATAATCATGCACTGATCATGTAGCTATGATGCACTGATCACCTGATTGGGCATGCACTGATCACGTAACTGATCATGCACTGATCAGGTGACTCATCATGCACTGATTACGTGGCTATCATGCACTGATCACGTAACTGATCATGCACTGATCATGTGACTGTGCATGCACGGATCACGTAACTGATCATGCACTGTTCACATGGCTATCTTGCAATGATCAGGTGTCTATCATGCACTGATCTGTTGGCTATCATTCACTGATCATGTGTCGAATCCTGCAAAGATCACGTGACAGATCATGCACTGATCACGTGGCTATCATGCAATGATCAGGTGTCTATCATGCACTGATCAGGTGGCTATCATTCACTGATCATGTGTCGAATCATGCAATGATCACGTGACTGATCATGCAGTGATCTCCTGCCTGATCGTGCACTGATCACGTGGCTGATCATGCACTGATCACGAAGCTGATCATACACTGGTCACGTGACTGTGCATGCACTCATCACATGGCTGATCATACAGTGATCACGTGGCTGATCATGCACTGATCACATGGCTATCATGCACTGATCCCATGGCTCATCATGCACTGATCACGTGACTGATCATGCAGGGGTCACGTGGCTATCATGCACTGATCACGTGCCAGATCATGCACTGATCACGTGGCTGATCATGCACTGATCATGAAGCTGATCATACACTGATCACGTGGCTATCATGCACTGATCATGTGGTTGATCATGCACTGAAAACGAAGCTGATCATTCACGGATCATGGGACCATGCATGCACTGATCACGTGGCTGATCATGCACTGATCACGTGACTGTGGATGCACTGATCACGTGGGAGATCATGCACTGATCCCGTGGCTGATCATGCACTGATCACGAAGTTGATCATACACTGATCACGTGACTGAACATGCAATGATCATGTAGCTATCATGCACTGATCACATGACTATCATGCACTAATCCCATGGCTCATCATTCACTGATCACGTGACTGATCATGCTGGGGTCACGTGGCTGTCATGCACTGATCACGTGGCTGATCATGCACTGATTACGTGGCTGATCATGCACTGATCCCATGGCTGATCATGCACTGATCACGTGCCTGATCATGCACTTATCACGTGACTGATCAAGCACTCATCTCCTGCCTGATCGTGCACTGATCACGTGGCTGATCATGCACTGATCACGTGGGTGGTCATGCACTGATCAAATGGCTGATCATACACTGATCACCTTACTGATGATGCACTAATCACGTTGCGGATCATGCACTGATCACGCGGCTGATCATAAACTGATCATGAGGCTGTTCATGCACTCATCACGTGTCTGATCATACACTGATCACATTACTGATAATGCACTGAACACGTGCCTGATCATGCACTGATCACGTGGCTCATGATGCACTGATCACGAAGCTGATCATACACTGATTACGTGACTGTGCATGCACTGATCACTTGGCTGATCTTGCACTGTTCACGTGGTTGATCATACACTGATAACGTGGCTGATCATGAACTAATCACGAACCTGATCATACACTGATCACGTGACTGTGCATGCACTGATCACGTGGCTGATCATACACTGATCACGAGACTGCACATGCACTGATCACGTGGCTGATCATGCACTGAACACGACGCTTATCATACACTGATCACGTGACTGCATGCACTGATCACATGGCTGATCATGCACTGATCAGGTGGGAGATCATGCACTGATCACGTGGCTGATCATGCACTCTTCACTTGCCTGATCATGCACTGATCTCGTGGCTGACCATGCGCTGATCACGAAGCTGATCATACACTGATTACGTGACTGTGCATGCACTGATCACTTGGCTGATCTTGCACTGTTCATGTGGCTGATCATGCACTGATCACGTGGCTGATCATGCACTGATCACGTGGCTGATCATGCACTGATCACGTGCCTGATCATACACTAATCACGAGACTGCACATGCACTGATCACGTGGCTGATCATGCACTGATCACGCGGCTGGTAATACACTGATCATGAGGCTGTTCATACACTCATTACGTGTCTCATCATACACTGATCACATTACTGAAAATGCACTGATCACGTGCCTGATCATGCACTGATGACGTGGCTCATCATGTACTGATCACGAAGCTGATCATACACTGATTACATGACTGTGCATGCACTGATCACTTGGCTGATCTTGCACTGTTCATGTGGCTGATCATGCACTGTTCACGTGGTTGATCATACACTGAGCACGTGGCTGTTCATGAACTAATCACGAAGCTGATCATACACTTATCACGTGACTGTGCATGCACTGATCACGTGCCTGATCATATACTGATCATGAGACTGCACATGCACTGATCATGTGGCTGATCATGAACTGATCACGAAACTGATCATACACTGATCACATGACTGTGGATTCACTGATCACGTGGCTGAACATGCAAAGATCACGTGGCTGATCATGCACGGATCACGTGGCTGATCATGTACTGATCACGTGGGAGATCATGCACTGATCACTTGGCTGATCATGCACTCTTCAGGTGCCTGATCATGCACTGATCACGTGGCTGATCATGCACTGATCACGAAGCTGATCATACACTGATTACGTGTCTGTGCATGCACTGAACCCGTGGCTGAACTTGCTATGATCACGTGGCTGATCATGCACTGATCACGAAGCTGATCATACAATGGACACGTGACTGTGCATGCACAGATCACGTGGCTGATCATACAGTGATCACGTGGCTGATCATGCACTGATTACATGGCTGATCATATTGATCACGTAGCTATCATGAACTGATAACATGGCTATCATGCACTGATCACGTGGCTGATCATACACTGATCATGAGGCTGTTCATGCACTCATCATGTGTCTGATTATACACTGATCACATTACTGATAATGCCGTGAACACGTGCCTGATCATGCACTGATCACGTGGCTGATCATGCTCTGATCATGAAGCTGATCATACACTGATCACGTGACTGATCATGCACTGATAACTTTGCTATAATACACTTAACACATGATTGATCATGCACACTTGACGTGCCTGATCATGCACTGATCACGAAGCTGATCATACACTGGTCATGTGACTGTGCATGCACTGATCACGTGGCGGAAAATGCTCTGATCACGTGGGTGATCATGCACTGATCACATGGCTGATCATACACTGATCACATGACTGATCTTGCACTAATCACGTTGTGGATTATGCACTGATCATGCGGCTGATCATAGACTGATCAGGAGGCTGTTCATGCACTCATCACGTGTCTGATCATACACTGATGACATTACGGATTATGCACTGAACACGTGCCTGATCATGCACTGATCACGTGGCTCATCATGCACTGATCACGAAGCTGATCATACACTGATTACGTGACTGTGAATGCACTGATCGCTTGGCTGATCTTGCACTGTTCATGTGGCTGATCATGCACTGATCACGTGGTTGATCATACACTGATAACGTGGCTGATCATGAACTACTCACTAAGGTGGTCATACACTGATCACGTGACTGTGCATGCACTGATCACGTGGCTGATCATGCATTGATCACCTGGCTGATCATGCACTGATCACGTGCCTGATAATACACTGATCACGAGAGTGCACATGCACTGATCACGTGGCTGATCATTCACTGATCATGAAGCTGATCATACACTGATCACGTGACTGTGCATGCACTGATCACGTGTCTGATCATGCCCTGATCACGAACCTGATCATACACTGATCACGTGACTGTGCATGCACTGATCATGTGGTTGATCATGCACTGAACACCTGGCTGATCATGCACCGATAACCTTGCTATCATACACTGATCACGTGACTGATCATGCGCTCTTCACGTGCCTGATAATGAACTGATCACGTGGCTGACGATGCACTGATCACCAAGCTGATCATACACTGCTCACGTGACTGTGCATGCACTGGTCACGTGGCTGATAATACAGTGATCACGTGGCGGATCATGCACTGATCATGTGACTGATTATGCACTGATCATATGCCTGATCACTAACTGATCACGTGCCTGATCATGCACTGATCACGTAGCTACAATTCAGTGATCACATGGCTATCATGCACTGATCCCATGGCTCATCATGCACTGATTACGTGACTGATCATGCAGGGGTCACGTTGCTATTATGCACTGACCACCTGCCGGATCATGCACTGATCACGTGGCTGATGATGCACTGATCCCATGGCTAATCATGCACTGATCACGTGCCTGATCATGCATTTATGACGTGACTGATCATGCACTCATCACGTGCCTGATAGTGCAATGATCACGTGGCTGATCACGCACTCATCACGAAGCTGATCATACACTGGTCACGGGACTGTGCATGCACTGATCACTTGGCTGATCTTGCACTGTTCATGTGGTTGATCATGCACTGATCACGTGGCTGATCATGCACTGATCACGTGGCTGATCATGCACTGATCACGTGCCTGATCATACACTAATCACGAGACTGCACATGCACTGATCACGTGGCTGATCATTCACTGATCATGAAGCTGATCATACACTGATCACGTGACTGTGCATTCAATGATCACGTGGCTGATCATGCACTGATCACGTGGCTGACCATGCACTGATCACGAAGTTGATCACATATTGATCACGTGACTGTGCATGCACTGATCCCAGGGCTGAACATGCAATGATCACGTGGCTGAGCATGCACTGATCACGAAGCTCATCATACACTGGTCACATGACTGTGCTTGCACTGATCACGTGGCTGATCATACAGTAATCACGTGGGTGATCATGCACTGACTACATGGCTGATCATGCACTGATCACGTAGGTATCATGCACTGATAACATGGCTATCATGCACTGATAACATGGCTATCATGCACTGACCACACTGCTGGTCATACACTGATCATGAGGCTGTTCCTGCACTCATCACGTGTCTGATCATACACTGATGTAATTACTGATAATGCACTGAACACGTGCCTGATCATGCACTGATCACGAGGCTCATCATGCACTGATCACGAAGCTGATCATACACTGATCACATGACTGTGCATGCACTGATCTCTTGGCTGATCTTGCACTGTTCATGTGGCTGATCATGCACTGATCACGTGGTTGATCATACACTGATCACGTGGCAGATCATGAACTAATCACGAAGCTGATCATACACTGAACACGTGACTGTGCAGGGACTGATCACATGCCTGATCATGCACTGATAACCTGCCTGATCATACACTGATCACGAGACTGCACATGCACTGATCACCTGGCTGATCATTCTCTCTTCACTTGCCTGATCATGCACTGATCACGTGGCTGACCATGCACTGATCACGAAACTGATCATACACTGATCACGTGACTGTGCATGCACCGATCACGTGGCAGAACATGCAATGATCACGTGGCTGATCATGCACTGATCACGAAGCTGATCATACACTGATCACGTGACTGTGCATGCACTGATCACGTGACTGAACATGCAATGATCCTGTAGCTATCATGCACTGATCACATGGCTATCATGCACTGATCCCATGGCTCGTCATTCACTGATCACGTGACTGATCATGCTGGGCTCACGTGGCTGTCATGCACTGATCACGTGGCTGAGCATACAGTGATCACGTGGCTGATCATGCACTGATTACATGGCTGATAATGCACTGATCACGTAGCTATCATGCACTGATCACATGGCTATCATGCACTGATCACGTGGCTGAACATGCACTGATCACGTGGGTGGTCATGCACTGATCACATGGCTGATCATACACTGATCACCTGACTGATCATGCACTAATCACGTTGCGGATCATGCACTGATCACGCGTCTGAACATATACTGATCATGAGGCTGTTCATGCACTCATCACGTGTCTGATCATACACTGATCACATTACTGATAATGCACTGAACACGTGCCTGATCATGCACTGATCACGTGGCTCATCATGCACTGATCACGAAGCTGATCATACACTGATTAGGTGACTGTGCATGCACTGATCACTTGGCTGATCTTGCACTGTTCATGTGGCTGATCATGCACTGATCACGTGGTTGATCATACACTGATCACGTGGCTGATCATGCACTCATCACGAAGCTGATCATACACTGGTCACGGGACTGTGCATGCACTGATCACGTGGCTGATCATACAGTGATCACGTGGCTGATCATGCACTGATTATGTGACTGATCATTCACTGATCACGTAGCTACAATTCAGTAATCACATGGCTATCATGCAGTGATCCCATGGCTCATCATGCAGTGATTACGTGAATTATCATGCAGGGGTCACGTTGCTATCATGCACTGACCACCTGCCGGATCATGCACTGATCACGTGCCTGATCATGCACTTATCACGTGACTGATCATGCACTGATCACGTGCCTGATCATGCACTTATCACGTGACTGATCATGCACTCATCACGTGCCTGATCGTGCACTGATCACGTGGCTGATCATGCACTCATCACGAAGCTGATCATACACTGGTCACGGGACTGTTGATGCACTGATCACGTGGCTGATCATACAGTGATCACGTGGCTGATCATGCCCTGATTACATGGCTGATCATGCACTGATTACATGGCTGATCATGCACTGATCACGTAGCTACAATTCAGTGATCACATGGCTATCATGCAGTGATCCCATTGCTCATCATGCACTGATCACGTAACTGATCATGCACTGATCACGTGGCTATCATGCACTGACAAAGTGGCTATCATTCACTGATCATGTGTCGAATCATGCAATGGTCAGGTGACTGATCATGCACTGATCACGTGATTGGGCATGCACTGATCACGTAACTGATCATGCACTGATCACGTGGCTATCATCACTGATCATGTGGCTATCATGCACTGATCAGGTGTCTATCATTCACTGATCATGGGTCGAATCATGCAATCATCACGTGACTGATCATGCACTGATCTCGTGACTGATCATGCACTGATCATGTGGCTATCATGCACTGATCAGGTGGCTATCATGAACTGATCAGGTGGCTATCATTCACTGATCATGTGTCGAATCATGCAATGATCACGTGACTGATCATGCACTGATCACGAGGCTCTTAGGCACTGAGCAGGTGGCTATCTTTCACTGAACAGGTGGCTATCATCCACTGATCAGGTGACTATCATGCAGTGCTCACGTGGATAATCATGCACTGATCATGTAGCTATGGTGCACTGATCACGTGATCCGGCATGCACTGATCACGTAACTGATCATGCACTGATCAGGTGACTTATCATGCACTGATTACGTGGCTATCATGCACTGATCACGTGGCTATCATGCACTGATCAGGTGGCTATAATTCAATGATCATGTGCCGAATCATGCAATGGTCAGGTGACTGATCATGCACTGATCACGTGATTGGGCATGCACTGATCACGTAACTGATCATGCACTCATCATGTGGCTATCATGCACTGATCATGTGGCTCTCATGCACTGATCTGGTGGCTATCATTCACTGATCATGTGTCGAATCATGCAATGATCACGTGACAGATCATGCACAGATCACGTGACTGATCATGCACTGATCACGTGGCTATCATGCACTGATCTGGTGGCTATCATGCACTGATCAGGTGGCTTTCATTCACTGAGCATGTATCGAATCATGCAATGATCACGTGACTGATCATGCACTGATCACTTGGCTATCATGCACTGATCAGGTGGCTATCATGCACTGATCAGGTGGCTCTCATTCACTGATCATGCACTGATCATGAGACTGATCATGCACTGATCACGTGGCTCTTATGCAATGAGAAGGTGGCTATCATTCACTGATCAGGTGGCTATCATCCACTGATCAGGTGAGTATCATGCAGTGGTCACGTGGATAATCATGCACTGATCATGTAGCTATGATGCACTGATCACCTGATTGGGCATGCACTGATCACGTAACTGATCATGCACTGATCAGGTGACTCATCATGCACTGATTACGTGGCTATCATGCACTGATCACGTGACTGATCATGCACTGATCATGTGACTGTGCATGCACGGATCACGTAACTGATCATGCACTGTTCACATGGCTATCTTGCAATGATCAGGTGTCTATCATGCACTGATCTCTTGGCTATCATTCACTGATCATGTGTCGAATCCTGCAAAGATCACGTGACAGATCATGCATTGATCACGTGGCTATCATGCAATGATCAGGTGTCTATCATGCACTGATCAGGTGGCTATCATTCACTGATCATGTGTCGAATCATGCAATGATCACGTGACTGATCATGCAGTGATCTCCTGCCTGATCGTGCACTGATCACGTGGCTGATCATGCACTGATCACGAAGCTGATCATACACTGGTCACGTGACTGTGCATGCACTCATCACATGGCTGATCATACAGTGATCACGTGGCTGATCATGCACTGATCACATGGCTATCATGCACTGATCCCATGGCTCATCATGCACTGATCACGTGACTGATCATGCAGGGGTCACGTGGCTATCATGCACTGATCACGTGCCAGATCATGCACTGATCACGTGGCTGATCATTCACTGATCATGAAGCTGATCATACACTGATCACGTGGCTATCATGCACTGATCATGTGGTTGATCATGCACTGAAAACGAAGCTGATCATTCACGGATCATGGGACCATGCATGCACTGATCACGTGGCTGATCATGCACTGATCACGTGACTGTGGATGCACTGATCACGTGGGAGATCATGCACTGATCCCGTGGCTGATCATGCACTGTACACGTGGCTGATCATGCACTGATCACGAAGTTGATCATACACTGATCACGTGACTGAACATGCAATGATCACGTAGCTATCATGCACTGATCACATGACTATCATGCACTAATCCCATGGCTCATCATTCACTGACACGTGACTGATCATGCTGGGGTCACGTGGCTGTATTGCACTGATCACGTGGCTGATCATGCACTGATCACGTGGCTGATCATGCACTGATCCCATGGCTGATCATGCACTGATCACGTGCCTGATCATGCACTTATCACGTGACTGATCAAGCACTCATCTCCTGCCTGATCGTGCACTGATCACGTGGCTGATCTTGCACTGATTACGTGGCTGACAATTCACTGATCACGAAGCTGATCACATACTGATCACGTGACTGTGCATGCACTGATCCCAGGGCTGAACATGCAATGATCACGTGGCTGATAATGCACTGGTCACGAAGCTGATCCTACACTGGTCACATGACTGTGCTTGCACTGATCACGTGGCTGATCATACAGTAATCACGTGGGTGATCATGCACTGACTACATGGCTGATCATGCACTGATCACGTAGTTATCATGCACTGATAACATGGCTATCATGCACTGATCACACGGCTGGTCATACACTGATCATGAGGCTGTTCATGCACTCATCACTTGTCTGACCATACACTGATGTAATTACTGATAATGCACTGAACACGTGCCTGATCATGCACTCATCACGAGGCTCATCATGCACTGATCACGAAGTTGATCATACACTGATTACGTGACTGTGCATGCACTGATCTCTTGGCTGATCTTGCACTGTTCATGTGGCTGATCATGCACTGATCACGTGGTTGATCATACACTGATCACGTGGCTGATCATGAACTAATCACGAAGCTGATCATACCCTGATCACGTGACTGTGCAGGGACTGATCACGTGGCTGATCATGCACTGATCACGTGCCTGATCATACACTGATCTCGAGACTGCACATGCACTGATCACCTGGCTGATCATTCTCTCTTCACTTGCCTGATCATGCAGTGATCACGTGGCTGACCATGCACTGATCACGAAGCTGATCATACACTGATCACGTGTCTGTGCATGCACTGAACCCGTGGCTGAACTTGCTATGATCACGTGGCTGATCATGCACTGATCACGAAGCTGATCATACAATGGACACGTGACTGTGCATGCACTGATCACTTGGCTGATCTTGCACTGTTCATTTGGCTCATCATGCACTGATCACGTGGTTGATCATACACTGATCACGTGGCTGATCATGAACTAATCACGAACCTGATCATACACTGATCACGTGACTGTGCATGCACTGATCACGTGGCTGAACATGAAATGATCACGTGGCTGATCATGCACTGATTATGTTGCTGATCATGCGCTGATCATGTTGCTAGTATGCAATGATCACATGGCTATCATGCACTGATCCCATGGCTCATCATGCACTGATACGTGATTGGTCATGCAGGGGTCACGTGGCTGTCATGCACTGTTCACGTGGCTGATCATACCCTGATCATGTGACTGATCATGCACTGATCACATGTCTGAACATGAACTGATCAAGTGCCTGATCATGCACTTATCACGTGACTGATCATGCACTCATCTCCTGCCTGATCGTGCACTGATCACGTGGCTGATCATGCACTGATCACGAAGCTGATCATACACTGGTCACGTGACTGTGCATGCACTCATCACATGGCTGATCATACAGTGATCACGTGGCTGATCATGCACTGATCACATGGCTATCATGCACTGATCCCATGGCTCATCATGCACTGATCACGTGACTGATCATGCAGGGGTCACGTGGCTATCATGCACTGATCACGTGCCAGATCATGCAATGATCACGTGGCTGATCATGCACTGATCATGAAGCTGATCATACACTGATCACGTGGCTATCATGCACTGATCATGTGGTTGATCATGCACTGAAAACGAAGCTGATCATTCACGGATCATGGGACCATGCATGCACTGATCACGTGGCTGATCATGCACTGATCACGTGCCTGTGGATGCACTGATCACGTGGCTGAACATGTACTGATCACGAAGCTGATCATAAACTGATCACGTGACTGTGGATGCACTGATCACATGGCTGATCATGCAATGATCACGTGGCTGATCATGCACTGATCACGTGGCTGATCATGCACTGATCACGTGGAGATCATGCACTGATCACGTGGCTTATCATGCACTCTTCACGTGCCTGATCATGCACTGATCACGTGGCTGACCATGCACTGATCACGAAGCTGATTATACACTGATCATGTGTCTGTGCATGCACTGATCCCGTTGCTGATCATGCACTGATCACGTGTCTGATCATGCACTGATCATGAAGCTGATCATACACTGATCACGTTACTCTGCACGCACTGATCACGCGGCTCATCATGCTTTGATCACCTGGCTGAGCATGCACTGATAACCTTGCGCTCATACACTTATTACGTGAATGATCATGCACTCTTCATGTGCCTGTTCATGCACTGATCACGTGGCTGACCGTGTACTATTGACAAAGCTGATCATACAATGATCACGTGATTGTGCATGCACTGATCACGTGGCTGAACATGCACTGATCACGTGGGTGGTCATACCCTGATCACGTGCCTGATCATGCACTGATCACATGGCTGATCATGCACTGATCAGGTGGGAGATCATGCACTGATCACGTGGCTGATCATGCACTCTTCACTTGCCTGATCATGCACTG
The DNA here is from genome assembly GCF_032452875.1 of Bos javanicus. Lineage (NCBI taxonomy): Eukaryota > Metazoa > Chordata > Mammalia > Artiodactyla > Bovidae > Bos > Bos javanicus. Next base: position 383,628 of record NW_026893628.1, read on the forward strand.
ATCTCGTGGCTGACCATGCACTGATCACGAAGCTGATCATACACTGATCACGTGACTGTGCATGCACTGATCATGTGGTTGATCATGCACTGATCACCTGGCTGATCATGCATTGATAACCTTGCTATCATACACTGATCTCGTGTCTGATCATGCCCTCTTCACGTGCCTGATAATGAACTGATCACTTGGCTGACCATGCACTGATCACGAAGCTGATCATACACTGATCACCTGACTGTGCATGCACTGATCACGTGGCTGAACATGAAATGATCACGTGGCTGATCATGCACTGATTATGTTGCTGATCATGTTGCTAGCATGCAATGATCACATGGCTATCATGCACTGATCCCATGGCTCATCAGGCACTGATACGTGATTGATCATGCAGGGGTCACTTGGCTGTCATGCACTGTTCACGTGGCTGATCATACCCTGATCATGTGACTGATCATGCACTGATCACATGCCTGATCATGAAGTGATCAAGTGCCTGATCATGCACTTACCACATGACTGATCATGCACTCATCACATGCCTGATCATGCACTGATCACGTGGCTGATCATGCACTGATCACGAAGCTGATCATACACTGCTCACGTGACTGTGCAGGCACTAATCACGTGGCTGATCATACAGTGATCACGTGGCTGATCATGCACTTATCACGTAGCTATCATGCACTGGTTACATGGCTATCATGCACTGATCCCATGGCTCATCATGCACTGATCACGTGACTGATCATACAGTGATCACGTGGCTGATCATGCACTGATTACATGGCTGATCATGCACTGATCACGTAGCTACAATTCAGTGATCACATGGCTATCATGCAGTGATCCCATTGCTCATCATGCACTGATCACGTGACTGATCATGCAGGGGTCACGTTGCTATCATGCACTGACCACCTGCCGGATCATGCACGGATCACGTGGCTGATCCTGCCCTCATCCCATGGCTGATCATGCACTGATCACGTGCCTGACCATGCACTTATCACGTGACTGATCATGCACTCATCACGTGCCTGATCGTGCACTGATCACGTGGCTGATCATGCACACATCACGAAGCTGATCATACACTGGTCACAGGACTGTGCATGCACTGATCACGTGGCTGATCATACAGTGATCACGTGGCTGATCATGCACTGATTACATGGCTGATCATGCACTGATCACGTAGCTACAATTCAGTGATCACATGGCTATCATGCAGTGATCCCATGGCTCATCATGCACTGATCACGTGACTGATCATGCAGGGGTCACGTTGCTATCATGCACTGATCACCTGCTGATCATGCACTGATCACGTGGCTGATCATGCACTGATAATGAAGCTGATCATACACTGATCACGTGACTGTGCATGCACTGATCACGTGGCTGATCATGCACTGATCACGTGGTTGATCATACACTGATAACGTGGCTGATCATGAACTAATCACGAACCTGATCATACACTGATCACGTGACTGTGCATGCACTGATCACGTGGCTGATCATACACTGATCACGAGACTGCACATGCACTGATCACGTGGCTGATCATGCACTGAACACGACGCTTATCATACACTGATCACGTGACTGCATGCACTGATCACATGGCTGATCATGCACTGATCAGGTGGGAGATCATGCACTGATCACGTGGCTGATCATGCACTCTTCACTTGCCTGATCATGCACTGATCTCGTGGCTGACCATGCACTGATCAGGAAGCTGATCATACACTGATTACGTGACTGTGCATGCACTGATCACTTGGCTGATCTTGCACTGTTCATGTGGCTGATCATGCACTGATCACGTGGCTGATCATGCACTAATCACGTGGCTGATCATGCACTGATCACGTGCCTGATCATACACTAATCACGAGACTGCACATGCACTGATCACGTGGCTGATCATTCACTGATCATGAAGCTGATCATACACTGATTACGTGATTGTGCATTCAATGATCACGTGGCTGATCATGCACTGATTACGTGGCTGACCATTCACTGATCACGAAGCTGATCACATACTGATCACGTGACTGTGCATGCACTGATCCCAGGGCTGAACATGCAATGATCACGTGGCTGATCATGCACTGGTCACGAAGCTGATCCTACACTGGTCACATGACTGTGCTTGCACTGATCACGTGGCTGATCATACAGTAATCACGTGGGTGATCATGCACTGACTACATGGCTGATCATGCACTGATCACGTAGCTATCATGCACTGATAACATTGCTATCATGCACTGATCACACGGCTGGTCATACACTGATCATGAGGCTGTTCATGCACTGATCAGGTGGGAGATCATGCACTGATCACGTGGCTGATCATGCACTCTTCACTTGCCTGATCATGCACTGATCTCGTGGCTGACCATGCACTGATCACGAAGCTGATCATACACTGATCACGTGACTGTGCATGCACTGATCATGTGGTTGATCATGCACTGATCACCTGGTGTTCATGCACTGATAACCTTGCTATCATACACTGATCACGTGTCTGATCATGCCCTCTTCACGTGCCTGATAATGAACTGATCACTTGGCTGACCATGCACTGATCACGAAGCTGATCATACACTGATCACCTGACTGTGCATGCACTGATCATGTGGCTGAACATGAAATGATCACGTGGCTGATCATGCACTGATTATGTTGCTGATAATGTGCTGATCATGTTGCTAGCATGCAATGATCACATGGCTATCATGCACTGATCCCATGGCTCATCAGGCACTGATACGTGATTGATCATGCAGGGGTCACTTGGCTGTCATGCACTGTACACGTGGCTGATCATACCCTGATCATGTGACTGATCATGCACTGATCACATGCCTGAACATGAACTGATCAAGTACCTGATCATGCACTTATCACGTGACTGATCATGCACTCATCACATGCCTGATCATGCACTGATCACGTGGCTGATCATGCACTGATCACCAAGCTGATCATACACTGCTCACGTGACTGTCATGCACTGATCACGTGGCTGATAATACATTGATAACGTGGCGGATCATGCACTGATCATGTGACTGATTATGCACTGATCATATGCCTGATCAGTAACTGATCACGTGCCTGATCATGCACTTATCACGTGACTGATCATGCACTCATCACGTGCCTGATCGTGCACTGATCACGTGGCTGATCATGCACTCATCACGAAGCTGATCATACACTGGTAACGGGACTGTGCATTCACTGATCACGTGGCTGCTCATACAGTGATCATGTGGCTGATCATGCACTGATTACGTGGCTGATCATTCACTGATCACGTAGCTACAATTCAGTAATCACATGGCTATCATGCAGTGATCCCATGGCTCATCATGCAGTGATTACGTGAATGATCATGCAGGGGTCACGTTGCTATCATGCACTGACCACCTGCCGGATCATGCACTGATCACGTGGCTGATCCTGCACTGATCCCATGGCTGATCATGCACTGATCACGTGCCTGATCATGCACTTATCACGTGACTGATCATGCACTCATCACGTGCCTGATCGTGCACTGATCACGTGGCTGATCATGCACTCATCACGAAGCTGATCATACACTGGTCACGGGACTGTGCATGCACTGATCACGTGGCTGATCATACAGTGATCACGTGGCTGATCATGCACTGATTACATGGCTGATCATGCACTGATCACGTAGCTACAATTCAGTGATCACATGGCTATCATGCAGTGATCCCATGGCTCATCATGCACTGATCACGTGACTAATCATGCAGGGGTCACGTTGCTATCATGCACTGATCACCTGCTGGATCATGCACTGATCACGTGGCTGATCATGCACTGATCATGAAGCTGATCATACACTGATCACGTGACTGTGCATGCACTGATCACGTGGCTGAACATGCACTGATCCCATGGCTGGTCATACACTGATCATGTGACTGATCATACACTGGTCACGTGGCTAACATGCACTGATCACGTGGCTGATCATGCACTGATCACGTGGCTATCATGCACTGACCAGGTGGCTATCATGCACTGATCAGGTGGCTATCATTCACTGATCATGTGTCGAATCATGCAATGATCACGTGACTGATCATGCACTGATCACGTGGGTGGTCATGCACTGATCACATGGCTATTCATACACTGATCACCTGACTGATCATGCACTAATCCCGTTGCGGATCATGCACTGATCACGTGGCTGATCATAAATTGATCATGAGGCTGTTCATGCACTCATCACGTGTCTGATCATACACTGATCACATTACTGATAATGCACTGAACACGTGCCTGATCATGCACTGATCACGTGGCTCATCATGCACTGATCACGAAGCTGATCATACACTGATTACGTGACTGTGCATGCACTGATCACTTGGCTGATCTTGCACTGTTCATGTGGCTGATCATGCACTGTTCACGTGGTTGATCATACACTGATCACGTGGCTGATCATGAACTAATCACGAACCTGATCATACACTGATCACGTGACTGTGCATGCACTGATCACGTGGCTGATCATACACTGATCACGAGACTGCACATGAACTGATCACGTGGCTGATCATGCACTGAACACGACGCTTATCATACACTGATCACGTGACTGCATGCACTGATCACATGGCTGATCATGCACTGATCACGTAGCTACAATTCAGTTATCACATGGCTATCATGCAGTGATCCCATGGCTCATCATGCACTGATCACGTGACTGATCATGCAGGGGTCACGTTGCTATCATGCACTGATCACCTGCTGGATCATGCACTGATCACGTGGCTGATCATGCACTGATCATGAAGCTGATCATACACTGATCACGTGACTGTGCATGCACTGATCACGTGGCTGAACATGCACTGATCCCATGGCTGGTCATACACTGATCATGTGACTGATCATACACTGGTCACGTGGCTAACATGCACTGATCACGTGGCTGATCATGCACTGATCACGTGGCTATCATGCAGTGACCAGGTGGCTATCATGCACTGATCAGGTGGCTATCATTCACTGATCATGTGTCGAATCATGCAATGATCACGTGACTGATCATGCACTGATCACGTGGCTCTTATGCACTGAGCAGGTGGCTATCATTCACTGATCAGGTGGTTATCACCCACTGATCAGGTGACTATCATGCAGTGCTCACGTGAATAATCATGCACTGATCAAGTAGCTATGATGCACTGATCACGTGACTGTGCATGCACGGATCACGTAACTGATCATGCACTGTTCACATGGCTATCTTCCAATGATCAGGTGTCTATCATGCACTGATCTGTTGGCTATCATTCACTGATCATGTGTCGAATCCTGCAAAGATCACGTGACAGACCATGCACTGATCACGTGGCTATCATGCAATCATCAGGTGTCTATCATGCACTGATCAGGTGGCTATCATTCACTGATCATGTGTCGAATCCTGCAAAGATCACGTGACAGACCATGCACTGATCACGTGGCTATCATGCAATCATCAGGTGTCTATCATGCACTGATCAGGTGGCTATCATTCACTGATCATGTGTCGAATCCTGCAATGATCACGAGACTGATCATGCACTGATCACGTGACTGATCATGCATTGATCACGTAGCTATCATGCACTGATCACGTGACTGATCATGCACTGATAACGTGGGTATCATGCACTCATCACGTGGCTGATCATGCACTGATCACGTGACTGATCATTCACTGATCACGTAGCTATCATGGACTGATCATGTGACTGATCATGCACTGATCACGTGGCTATCATGCACTGCTCAGGTGGCTCTCCTGCACTGATTAGGTGGCTATCATTCACTGATCACGTGACTGATCATACACTGATCACGTGGCTGATCATGCACTGATCACGTGGGAGATCATGCACTGATCAAATGGCTGATCATGCACTCTTCACGTGCCTGATCATGCAGTGATCACGTGGCTGACCATGCATTGATCACAAAGCTGATCATACACTGATCACGTGTCTGTGCATGCACTGAACCCGTGGCTGAACTTGCTATGATCACGTGGCTGATCATGCACTGATCACGAAGCTGATCATACAATGGACACGTGACTGTGCATGCACTGATCACTTGGCTGATCTTGCACTGTTCATGTGGCTGATCATGCACTGATCACGTGGTTGATCATACACTGATCACGTGGCTGATCATGAACTCATCACGAACCTGATCATACACTGATCACGTGACTGTGCATGCACTGATCACGTGGCTGAACATGAAATGATCACGTGGCTGATCATGCACTGATTATGTTGCTGATCATGCGCTGATCATGTTGCCAGCATGCAATGATCACATGGCTATCATGCACTGATCCCATGGCTCATCATGCACTGATACGTGATTGATCATGCAGGGGTCACGTGGCTGTCATGCACTGTTCACGTGGCTGATCATACCCTGATCATGTGACTGATCATGCACTGATCACATGCCTGAACATGAACTGATCAAGTGCCTGATCATGCACTTATCACGTGACTGATCATGCACTCATCTCCTGCCTGATCGTGCACTGATCACGTGGCTGATCATGCACTGATCACGAAGCTGATCATACACTGGTCACATGACTGTGCATGCACTGATCACGTGGCTGATCATACAGTGATCACGTGGCTGATCATGCACTGATTACATGGCTAATCATGCACTGATCACGTAGCTACAATTCAGTGATCACATGGCTATCATGCAGTGATCCCATGGCTCATCATGCACTGATCACGTGACTGATCATGCAGGGGTCACGTTGCTATCATGCACTGATATCCTGCTGGATCATGCACTGATCACGTGGCTGATCATGCACTGATCATGAAGCTGATCATACACTGATCACGTGACTGTGCATGCACTGATCACGTGACTGAACATGCACTGATCCCATGGCTGGTCATACACTGATCATGTGACTGATCATACACTGGTCACGTGGCTAACATGCACTGATCACGTGGCTGATCATGCACTGATCACGTGGCTATCATGCACTGAACAGGTGGCTATCATGCACTGATCAGGTGGCTATCATTCACTGATCATGTGTCGAATCATGCAATGATCACGTGACTGATCATGCACTGATCACGTGGGTGGTCGTGCACTGATCACAAGGCTATTCATACACTGATCACCTGACTGATCATGCACTAATCACGTTGCGGATCATGCACTGATCACGTGGCTGATCATAAACTGATCATGAGGCTGTTCATGCACTCATCACGTGTCTGATCATACACTGATCACATTACTGATAATGCACTGAACACGTGCCTGATCATGCACTGATCACGTGGCTCATCATGCACTGATCACGAAGCTGATCATACACTGATTACGTGACTGTGCATGCACTGATCACTTGGCTGATCTTGCACTGTTCATGTGGCTGATCATGCACTGTTCACGTGGTTGATCATACACTGATCACGTGGCTGATCATGAACTAATCACGAACCTGATCATACACTGATCACGTGACTGTGCATGCACTGATCACGTGGCTGATCATACACTGATCACGAGACTGCACATGCACTGATCACGTGGCTGATCATGCACTGAACACGACGCTTATCATACACTGATCACGTGACTGCATGCACTGATCACATGGCTGATCATGCACTGATCACGTAGCTACAATTCAGTGATCACATGGCTATCATGCAGTGATCCCATGGCTCATCATGCACTGATCACGTGACTGATCATGCAGGGGTCACGTTGCTATCATGCACTGATCACCTGCTGGATCATGCACTGATCACGTGGCTGATCATGCACTGATCATGAAGCTGATCATACACTGATCACATGACTGTGCATGCACTGATCACGTGGCTGAACATGCACTGATCCCATGGCTGGTCATACACTGATCATGTGACTGATCATACACTGGTCACGTGGCTAACATGCACTGATCACGTGGCTGATCATGCACTGATCACGTGGCTATCATGCACTGACCAGGTGGCTATCATGCACTGATCAGGTGGCTATCATTCACTGATCATGTGTCGAATCATGCAATGATCACGTGACTGATCATGCACTGATCACGTGGCTCTTATGCACTGAGCAGGTGGCTATCATTCACTGATCAGGTGGTTATCACCCACTGATCAGGTGACTATTATGCAGTGCTCACGTGAATAATCATGCACTGATCAAGTAGCTATGATGCACTGATCACGTGACTGTGCATGCACGGATCACGTAACTGATCATGCACTGTTCACATGGCTATCTTCCAATGATCAGGTGTCTATCATGCACTGATCTGTTGGCTATCATTCACTGATCATGTGTCGAATCCTGCAAAGATCACGTGACAGACCATGCACTGATCACGTGGCTATCATGCAATCATCAGGTGTCTATCATGCACTGATCAGGTGGCTATCATTCACTGATCATGTGTCGAATCCTGCAAAGATCACGTGACAGACCATGCACTGATCACGTGGCTATCATGCAATCATCAGGTGTCTATCATGCACTGATCAGGTGGCTATCATTCACTGATCATGTGTCGAATCCTGCAATGATCACGTGACTGATCATGCACTGATCACGCGACTGATCATGCATTGATCACGTAGCTATCATGCACTGATCACGAGACTGATCATGCACTGATCACGTGGGTATCATGCACTCATCACGTGGCTGATCATGCACTGATCACGTGACTGATCATTCACTGATCACGTAGCTATCATGCACTGATCATGTGACTGATCATGCACTGATCACGTGGCTATCATGCACTGCTCAGGTGGCTCTCCTGCACTGATTAGGTGGCTATCATTCACTGATCACGTGACTGATCATACACTGATCACGTGGCTCATCATGCACTGATCACGTGGCTGATCATGCACTGATCACGTGGGAGATCATGCACTGATCAAATGGCTAATCATGCACTCTTCACGTGCCTGATCATGCAGTGATCACGTGGCTGACCATGCACTGATCACGAAGCTGATCATACACTGATCACGTGTCTGTGCATGCACTGAACCCGTGGCTGAACTTGCTATGATCACGTGGCTGATCATGCACTGATCACGAAGCTGATCATACAATGGACACGTGACTGTGCATGCACTGATCACTTGGCTGATCTTGCACTGTTCATGTGGCTGATCATGCACTGATCACGTGGTTGATCATACACTGATCACGTGGCTGATCATGAACTAATCACGAACCTGATCATACACTGATCACGTGACTGTGCATGCACTGATCACGTGGCTGAACATGAAATGATCACGTGGCTGATCATGCACTGATTATGATGCTGATCATGCGCTGATCATGTTGCTGGCATGCAATGATCACATGGCTATCATGCACTGATCCCATGGCTCATCATGCACTGATACGTGATTGATCATGCAGGGGTCACGTGGCTGTCATGCACTGTTCACGTGGCTGATCATACCCTGATCATGTGACTGATCATGCACTGATCACATGCCTGAACATGAACTGATCAAGTGCCTGATCATGCACTTATCACGTGACTGATCATGCACTCATCTCCTGCCTGATCGTGCACTGATCACGTGGCTGATCATGCACTGATCACGAAGCTGATCATACACTGGTCACGTGACTGTGCATGCACTGATCACGTGGCTGATCATACAGTGATCACGTGGCTGATCATGCACTGATTACATGGCTAATCATGCACTGATCACGTAGCTACAATTCAGTGATCACATGGCTATCATGCAGTGATCCCATGGCTCATCATGCACTGATCACGTGACTGATCATGCAGGGGTCACGTTGCTATCATGCACTGATATCCTGCTGGATCATGGACTGATCACGTGGCTGATCATGCACTGATCATGAAGCTGATGATACACTGATCACGTGACTGTGCATGCACTGATCACGTGACTGAACATGCACTGATCCCATGGCTGGTCATACACTGATCATGTGACTGATCATACACTGGTCACCTGGCTAACATGCACTGATCACGTGGCTGATCATGCACTGATCACGTGGCTATCATGCACTGAACAGGTGGCTATCATGCACTGATCAGGTGGCTATCATTCACTGATCATGTGTCGAATCATGCAATGATCACGTGACTGATCATGCACTGATCACGTGGGTGGTCGTGCACTGATCACATGGCTATTCATACACTGATCACCTGACTGATCATGCACTAATCACGTGGCGGATCATGCACTGATCACGTGGCTGATCATAAACTGATCATGTGGCTGTTCATGCACTCATCACGTGTCTGATCATACACTGATCACGTTACTGATAATGCACTGAACACGTGCCTGATCATGCACTGATCACGTGGCTGATCATGCACTGATCACGTAGCTGATCATACACTGGTCACGTGACTGTGCATGCACTGATCACGTGGCTGATCATACAGTGATCACGTGGCTGATCATGCACTGATTACATGGCTGATCATGCACTGATACGTAGCTACAATTCAGTGATCACATGGCTATCATGCAGTGATCCCATGGCTCATCATGCACTGATCACGTGACTGATCATGCAGGGGTCACGTTGCTATCATGCACTGATCACCTGCTGGATCATACACTGATCACGTGGCTGATCATGCACTGATCATGAAGCTGATCATACACTGATCACGTGACTGAACATGCACTGATCATGTGACTGATCATACACTGGTCACGTGGATAACATGCACTGATCACGTGGCTGATCATGCACTGATCACGTGGCTATCATGCACTGAACAGGTGGCTATCATGCACTGATCTGTTGGCTATCATTCACTGATCATGTGTCGAATCCTGCAAAGATCACGTGACAGACCATGCACTGATCACGTGGCTATCATGCAATCATCAGGTGTCTATCATGCACTGATCACGTGGCTATCATTCACTGATCATGTGTCGAATCCTGCAATGATCACGTGACTGATCATGCACTGATCACGTGACTGATCATGCACTGATCACGTAGCTATCATGCACTGATCACGTGACTGATCATGCACTGATAACGTGGCTATCATGCACTCATCACGTTGCTGATCATGCACTGATCACGTGACTGATCATTCACTGATCACGTAGCTATCATGCACTGATCATGTGACTGATCATGCACTGATCACGTGGCTATCATGCACTGCTCAGGTGGCTCTCCTGCACTGATTAGGTGGCTATCATTCACTGATCACGTGACTGATCATACACTGATCACGTGGCTCATCATGCACTGATCACGTGGCTGATCATGCACTGATCACGTGGGAGATCATGCACTGATCAAATGGCTGATCATGCACTGTTCACGTGCCTGATCATGCAGTGATCACGTGGCTGACCATGCACTGATCACGAAGCTGATCATACACTGATCACGTGTCTGTGCATGCACTGAACCCGTGGCTGAACTTGCTATGATCACGTGGCTGATCATGCACTGATCACGAAGCTGATCATACAATGGACACGTGACTGTGCATGCACTGATCACTTGGCTGATCTTGCACTGTTCACGTGGCTGATCATGCACTGATCACGTGGTTGATCATACACTGATCACGTGGCTGATCATGAACTAATCACGAACCTGATCATGCACTGATCACGTGACTGTGCATGCACTGATCACGTGGCTGAACATGAACTGATCACGTGGCTGATCATGCACTGATTATGATGCTGATCATGCGCTGATCATGTTGCTGGCATGCAATGATCACATGGCTATCATGCACTGATCCCATGGCTCATCATGCACTGATACGTGACTGATCATGCAGGGGTCACGTGGCTGTCATGCACTGTTCACGTGGCTGATCATACCCTGATCACGTGACTGATCATGCACTGATCACATGCCTGAACATGAACTGATCAAGTGCCTGATCATGCACTTATCACGTGACTGATCATGCACTCATCTCGTGCCTGATCATGCACTGATCACGTGGCTGATCATGCACTGATCACTAAGCTGATCATACACTGATCACGTGGCTGTGCATGCACTGATCACGTGGCTGATCATGCACTGATCACGTGGCTGATCATGCACTGATCACGTGCTGATCATGCACTGATCACGTTGCTATCATGCACTGATCACGTGGCTATCATGCACTGATCCCATGCTGATCATGCACTGATACGTGGCTGATCATGCACTGGTCACGTGGCTATCATGCACTGTTCACGTGGCTGATCATGCCCTGATCATGTGGCTGATCATGCACTGATCACGTGCCTGATCATGCACTGATCACGTGGCTGATCATGCACTGATCACGTGACTGATCATGCACTGATCACGTGGCTGATCATGCACTGATCACGCCGCTGATCATGCACTGATCACGTGGCTGATCATACACTGATCACGTGGCTGATCATACAGTGATCACGTGGCTGATCATGCACTGATTACATGGCTAATCATGCACTGATCACGTAGCTAAAATTCAGTGATCACATGGCTATCATGCAGTGATCCCATGGCTCATCATGCACTGATCACGTGACTGATCATGCAGGGGTCACGTGGCTATCATGCACTGATCACCTGCTGGATCATGCACTGATCACGTGGCTGATCATGCACTGATCATGAAGCTGATCATACACTGATCACGTGACTGTGCATGCACTGATCACGTGGCTGAACATGCACTGATCCCATGGCTGGTCATACACTGATCATGTGACTGATCATACACTGGTCACGTGGCTAACATGCACTGATCACGTGGCTGATCATGCACTGATCACGTGGCTATCATGCACTGACCAGGTGGCTATCATGCACTGATCAGGTGGCTATCATTCACTGATCATGTGTCGAATCATGCAATGATCACGTGACTGATCATGCACTGATCACGTGGGTGGTCATGCACTGATCACATGGCTATTCATACACTGATCACCTGACTGATCATGCACTAATCACGTTGCGGATCATGCACTGATCACGTGGCTGATCATAAACTGATCATGTGGCTGTTCATGCACTCATCACGTGTCTGATCATACACTGATCACATTACTGATAATGCACTGAACACGTGCCTGATCATGCACTGATCACGTGGCTCATCATGCACTGATCACGTGGCTGATCATACACTGATCACGTGACTGTGCATGCACTGATCACTTGGCTGATCTTGCACTGTTCATGTGGCTGATCATGCACTGTTCACGTGGTTGATCATACACTGATCACGTGGCTGATCATGAACTAATCACGAACCTGATCATACACTGATCACGTGACTGTGCATGCACTGATCACGTGGCTGATCATACACTGATCACGTGACTGCACATGCACTGATCACGTGGCTGATCATGCACTGAACACGTGCTTATCATGCACTGATCACGTGACTGCATGCACTGATCACATGGCTGATCATGCACTGATCACGTAGCTACAATTCAGTGATCACATGGCTATCATGCACTGATCACGTGACTGATCATGCAGGGGTCACGTTGCTATCATGCACTGATCACCTGCTGATCATGCACTGATCACGTGGCTGATCATGCACTGATCATGAAGCTGATCATACACTGATCACGTGACTGTGCATGCACTGATCACGTGGCTGAACATGCACTGATCCCATGGCTGGTCATACACTGATCATGTGACTGATCATACACTGGTCACGTGGCTAACATGCACTGATCACGTGGCTGATCATGCACTGATCACGTGGCTATCATGCACTGACCAGGTGGCTATCATGCACTGATCAGGTGGCTATCATTCACTGATCATGTGTCGAATCATGCAATGATCACGTGACTGGTCATGCACTGATCACGTGGCTCTTATGCACTGATCACGTGGCTATCATTCACTGATCACGTGGCTGATCACGCACTGATCACGTGCCTATCATGCAGTGCTCACGTGACTGATCATGCACTGATCAAGTAGCTATCATGCACTGATCACGTGACTGTGCATGCACGGATCACGTAACTGATCATGCACTGTTCACATGGCTATCTTCCAATGATCAGGTGTCTATCATGCACTGATCCGTTGGCTATCATTCACTGATCATGTGTCGAATCATGCAATGATCACGTGGCTGACCATGCACTGATCACGTGGCTATCATGCACTGATCACGTGTCTATCATGCACTGATCAGGTGGCTATCATGCACTGATCACGTGCCTGATCATGCACTGATCACGTGACTGATCATGCACTGATCACGTGACTGATCATGCACTGATCACGTAGCTATCATGCACTGATCACGTGACTGATCATGCACTGATCACGTGGCTATCATGCACTCATCACGTGGCTGATCATGCACTGATCACGTGGCTGATCATGCACTGATCACGTAGCTATCATGCACTGATCATGTGGCTGATCATGCACTGATCACGTGGCTATCATGCACTGCTCAGGTGGCTCTCATGCACTGATTAGGTGGCTATCATGCACTGATCACGTGACTGATCATACACTGATCACGTGGCTGATCATGCACTGATCACGTGGCTGATCATGCACTGATCACGTGGGAGATCATGCACTGATCACATGGCTGATCATGCACTCTTCACGTGGCTGATCATGCAGTGATCACGTGGCTGATCATGCACTGATCACGTGGCTGATCATACACTGATCACGTGTCTGATCATGCACTGAACCCGTGGCTGAACTTGCAATGATCACGTGGCTGATCATGCACTGATCACGAAGCTGATCATACAATGGACACGTGACTGTGCATGCACTGATCACTTGGCTGATCTTGCACTGTTCATGTGGCTGATCATGCACTGATCACGTGGTTGATCATACACTGATCACGTGGCTGATCATGAACTAATCACGAACCTGATCATACACTGATCACGTGACTGTGCATGCACTGATCACGTGGCTGAACATGCACTGATCACGTGACTGATCATGCACTGATTATGTTGCTGATCATGCGCTGATCATGTTGCTGGCATGCAATGATCACATGGCTATCATGCACTGATCCCGTGGCTGATCATGCACTGATACGTGACTGATCATGCAGGGGTCACGTGGCTGTCATGCACTGTTCACGTGGCTGATCATACCCTGATCATGTGGCTGATCATGCACTGATCACATGCCTGAACATGAACTGATCAAGTGCCTGATCATGCACTTATCACGTGACTGATCATGCACTCATCTCCTGCCTGATCATGCACTGATCACGTGGCTGATCATGCACTGATCACGACGCTGATCATACACTGGTCACGTGACTGTGCATGCACTGATCACGTGGCTGATCATACAGTGATCACGTGGCTGATCATGCACTGATTACATGGCTAATCATGCACTGATCACGTAGCTACAATTCAGTGATCACATGGCTATCATGCAGTGATCCCATGGCTCATCATGCACTGATCACGTGACTGATCATGCAGTGGTCACGTGGCTGATCATGCACTGACTACATGGCTGATCATGCACTGATCACGTAGCTATCATGCACTGATAACGTTGCTATCATGCACTGATCACGTGACTGATCATGCACTGATCATGAGACTGTTCATGCACTCATCACTTGGCTGGTCATACACTGATCATGTTACTGATAATGCACTGGTCACGTGGCTAATCATGCACTGATCACGTGGCTGATCATGCACTGATCACGAAGCTGATCATGCACTGATCACGTGGCTGTGCATGCACTGATCACTTGGCTGATCTTGCACTGTTCATGTGGCTGATCATGCACTGATCACGTGGTTGATCATGCACTGATCACGTGGCTGATCATGAACTAATCACGAAGCTGATCATACCCTGATTACGTGACTGTGCAGGGACTGATCACGTGGCTGATCATGCACTGATCACGTGCCTGATCATGCACTGATCACGTGACTGCACATGCACTGATCACCTGGCTGATCATGCTCTCTTCACTTGCCTGATCATGCACTGATCACGTGGCTGACCATGCACTGATCACGTGTCTGATCATACACTGATCACGTGACTGTCATGCACTGATCACGTGGCTGATCATGCACTGATCACGTGGCTGATCATGCACTGATCACGAGGCTGATCATACACTGATCACGTGACTGAACATGCAATGATCACGTAGCTATCATGCACTGATCACATGGCTATCATGCACTAATCCCGTGGCTCATCATGCACTGATCACGTGACTGATCATGCTCTGGTCACGTGGCTGTCATGCACTGATCACGTGGCTGATCATGCACTAATGACGTTGCTGATCATGCACTGATCACGTGACTGTGCATGCACTGATCACGTGGCTGATCATGCACTGATCACGTGGCTGGTCATGCACTGATCACATGGCTATCATGCACTGATCACTTGACTGATCATGCACTGATCACGTGCTGATCATGCACTGATCACGTGGCTGATCATACACTGATCACGTGGCTGATCATGCACTGATCACGTGGCTGATCATGCACTGATCACGTGACTGATAATGCACTGATCACGTGCCTGATCATGCACTGATCACGTGGCTCATCATGCACTGATCACGTGGCTGATCATACACTGATCACGTGACTGTCATGCACTGATCACGTGGCTGATCATGCACTGATCATGTGGCTGATCATGCACTGATCACGTGGCTGATCATACACTGATCACGTGGCTGATCATGCACTGATCACGAACCTGATCATGCACTGATCACGTGACTGATCATGCACTGATCACGTGGCTGATCATGCACTGATCACGTGACTGCTCATGCACTGATCACGTGGCTGATCATGCACTGATCACGACGCTTATCATACACTGATCACGTGACTGCATGCACTGATCACGTGGCTGATCATGCACTGATCACGTGGCAGATCATGCACTGATCACGTGGCTGATCATGCACTCTTCACTTGCCTCATCATGCACTGATTACGTGGCTGATCATGCACTGATCACGTGGCTGATCATGCACTGACCACGTGACGGTGCATGCACTGATCACGTGGCTGATCATGCACTGATCACATGGTGATCATGCACTGATCACGTGCCTATCATGCACTGATCACGTGGCTGATCATGCCCTCTTCACGTGCCTGATCATGCACTGATCACGTGGCTGATCATGCACTGATCACGAAGCTGATCATACACTGATCACGTGACTGTGCATGCACTGATCACGTGGCTGATCATGCAATGATCACGTGGCTAATCATGCACTGATTACGTGGCTGATCATGCGCTGATCACGTGGCTAGCATGCAATGATCACATGGCTATCATGCACTGATCCCATGGCTCATCATGCACTGATACGTGACTAATCATGCAGGGGTCACGTGGCTGTCATGCACTGATCACGTGGCTGATCATACACTGATCACGTGGCTGATCATGCACTGATCACATGGCTGATCATGCACTGATCACGTAGCTGATCATGCACTGATCACGTGGCTGATCATGCACTCATCACGTGCCTGATCATGCACTGATCACGTGGCTGATCATGCACTGATCACCAAGCTGATCATACACTGATCACGTGACTGTCATGCACTGATCACGTGGCTGATCATGCACTGATAACGTGGCTGATCATGCACTGATCATGTGGCTGATCATGCACTGATCATGTGGCTGATCATGCACTGATCACGTGCTGATCATGCACTGATCACGTGACTGATCATGCACTGATCACGTGGCTGATCATGCACTGATCACGTGGCTGATCATGCACTGATCACGAAGCTGATCATACACTGGTCACGTGACTGATCATGCACTGATCACGTGGCTGCTCATGCACTGATCACGTGGCTGATCATGCACTGATCACGTGGCTGATCATGCACTGATCACGTAGCTGATCATGCAGTGATCACATGGCTATCATGCACTGATCCCATGGCTGATCATGCACTGATTACGTGACTGATCATGCAGGGGTCACGTGGCTATCATGCACTGATCACGCGCCTGATCATGCACTGATCACGTGGCTGATCCTGCACTGATCACGTGGCTGATCATGCACTGATCACGTGCCTGATCATGCACTGATCACGTGACTGATCATGCACTCATCACGTGCCTGATCGTGCACTGATCACGTGGCTGATCATGCACTGATCACGAAGCTGATCATACACTGGTCACGTGACTGTGCATGCACTGATCACGTGGCTGATCATACAGTGATCACGTGGCTGATCATGCACTGATTACATGGCTGATCATGCACTGATCACGTAGCTACAATTCAGTTATCACATGGCTATCATGCAGTGATCCCATGGCTCATCATGCACTGATCACGTGACTGATCATGCAGGGGTCACGTTGCTATCATGCACTGATCACCTGCTGGATCATGCACTGATCACGTGGCTGATCATGCACTGATCATGAAGCTGATCATACACTGATCACGTGACTGTGCATGCACTGATCACGTGGCTGAACATGCACTGATCCCATGGCTGGTCATACACTGATCATGTGACTGATCATACACTGGTCACGTGGCTAACATGCACTGATCACGTGGCTGATCATGCACTGATCACGTGGCTATCATGCACTGACCAGGTGGCTATCATGCACTGATCAGGTGGCTATCATTCACTGATCATGTGTCGAATCATGCAATGATCACGTGACTGATCATGCACTGATCACGTGGCTGGTCATGCACTGATCACGTGGCTATTCATACACTGATCACGTGACTGATCATGCACTAATCCCGTTGCGGATCATGCACTGATCACGTGGCTGATCATGCACTGATCACGTGGCTCATCATGCACTGATCACGAAGCTGATCATACACTGATTACGTGACTGTGCATGCACTGATTACGTGACTGATCTTGCACTGTTCATGTGGCTGATCATGCACTGATCACGTGGTTGATCATACACTGATCACGTGGCTGATCATGCACTAATCACGAACCTGATCATACACTGATCACGTGACTGTGCATGCACTGATCACGTGGCTGATCATACACTGATCACGTGACTGCACATGCACTGATCACGTGGCTGATCATGCACTGATCACGTCGCTATCATACACTGATCACGTGACTGCATGCACTGATCACATGGCTGATCATGCACTGATCACGTAGCTACATGCAGTGATCCCATGGCTATCATGCACTGATCACGTGACTGATCATGCAGGGGTCACGTTGCTATCATGCACTGATCACCTGCTGATCATGCACTGATCACGTGGCTGATCATGCACTGATCACGAAGCTGATCATGCACTGATCACGTGACTGATCATGCACTGATCACGTGGCTGATCATGCACTGATCCCGTGGCTGATCATACACTGATCACGTGACTGATCATACACTGGTCACGTGGCTATCATGCACTGATCACGTGGCTGATCATGCACTGATCACGTGGCTATCATGCACTGACCAGGTGGCTATCATGCACTGATCAGGTGGCTATCATTCACTGATCACGTGTCGGATCATGCAATGATCACGTGACTGATCATGCACTGATCACGTGGCTGATCATGCACTGAGCAGGTGGCTATCATTCACTGATCAGGTGGTTATCACCCACTGATCAGGTGACTATCATGCAGTGCTCACGTGGCTGATCATGCACTGATCACGTGGCTGATCATGCACTGATCACGTGACTGTGCATGCACGGATCACGTGGCTGATCATGCACTGTTCACGTGGCTATCTTGCACTGATCAGGTGTCTATCATGCACTGATCACTTGGCTGATCATTCACTGATCACGTGGCTGATCCTGCACAGATCACGTGACAGACCATGCACTGATCACGTGGCTATCATGCAATCATCAGGTGGCTATCATGCACTGATCACGTGGCTATCATTCACTGATCATGTGTCGAATCATGCAATGATCACGTGACTGATCATGCACTGATCACGTGGCTGATCATGCACTGATCACGTGGCTATCATGCACTGATCACGTGACTGATCATGCACTGATCACGTGGCTATCATGCACTGATCACGTGGCTGATCATGCACTGATCACGTGGCTGATCATGCACTGATCACGTGGCTGATCATGCACTGATCACGTGACTGATCATGCACTGATCACGTGCCTGATCATGCACTGATCACGTGGCTGATCATGCACTGATCACGAAGCTGATCATGCACTGATCACGTGACTGTGCATGCACTGATCACGTGGCTGATCATACACTGATCACGTGGCTGATCATGCACTGATCACGTGGGTGATCATGCACTGATCAAATGGCTGATCATGCACTCATCACGTGCCTGATCATGCAGTGATCACGTGGCTGACCATGCACTGATCACGAAGCTGATCATACACTGATCACGTGTCTGTGCATGCACTGAACCCGTGGCTGAACTTGCTATGATCACGTGGCTGATCATGCACTGATCACGAAGCTGATCATACACTGGTCACGTGACTGTGCATGCACTGATCACGTGGCTGATCTTGCACTGTTCACGTGGCTGATCATGCACTGATCACGTGGCTGATCATACACTGATCACGTGGCTGATCATGCACTGATCACGAAGCTGATCATGCACTGATCACGTGACTGTGCATGCACTGATCACGTGGCTGAACATGCAATGATCACGTGGCTGATCATGCACTGATCATGTTGCTGATCATGCGCTGATCACGTGGCTAGCATGCACTGATCACATGGCTATCATGCACTGATCCCATGGCTCATCATGCACTGATACGTGACTGATCATGCAGTGGTCACGTGGCTGTCATGCACTGTTCACGTGGCTGATCATACCCTGATCATGTGACTGATCATGCACTGATCACATGCCTGAACATGAACTGATCAAGTGCCTGATCATGCACTTATCACGTGACTGATCATGCACTCATCTCCTGCCTGATCGTGCACTGATCACGTGGCTGATCATGCACTGATCACGAAGCTGATCATACACTGGTCACGTGACTGTGCATGCACTGATCACGTGGCTGATCATACAGTGATCACGTGGCTGATCATGCACTGATCACGTGGCTAATCATGCACTGATCACGTGGCTATCAATGCAGTGATCACATGGCTATCATGCACTGATCACGTGGCTGATCATGCACTGATCACGTGACTGATCATGCACTGATCACGTGGCTGATCATGCACTGATCACGTGGCTGATCATGCACTGATCACGTGGCTGATCATGCACTGATCACGTGGCTATCATACACTGATCACGTGACTGATCATGCACTGATCACGTGGCTGATCATGCACTGATCACGTGGCTGATCATGCACTGATCATGTGGCTGATCATGCACTGATCACGTGGCTGATCATGCACTGATCACGTGGCTGATCATGCACTGATCACGTGGCTGATCATGCACTGATCACGTGGCTGATCATGCACTGATCACGTGGCTGATCATACACTGATCACATGACTGATCATGCACTGATCACGTGACTGATCATGCACTGATCACGTGGCTGATCATGCACTGATCACGTGGCTGATCATACACTGATCACGTGACTGATCATGCACTGATCACGTGGCTGATCATGCACTGATCACGTGGCTGATCATGCACTGATCACGTGGCTGATCATGCACTGATCACGTGGCTGATCATGCACTGATCACGTGGCTGATCATGCACTGATCACGTGACTGATCATGCACTGATCACGTGGCTGATCATGCACTGATCACGTGACTGTCATGCACTGATCACGTGGCTGATCATGCACTGATCACGTGGCTTATCATACACTGATCACGTGACTGATCATGCACTGATCACGTGGCTGATCATGCACTGATCACGTGGCTATCATGCACTGATCACGTGACTATCATGCACTGATCACGTGGCTCATCATGCACTGATCACGTGGCTGATCATGCACTGATCACGTGGCTGATCATGCACTGATCACGTGGCTGATCATGCACTGATCATGAAGCCGATCATGCACTGATCACGTGGCTGATCATGCACTGATCACGTGGCTGATCATGCACTGATCACGTGGCTGATCATTCACTGATCATGTGACTATCATGCACTGATCACGTGACTGACCATGCACTGATCACGTGGCTGATCATGCAATCATCACGTGGCTGATCATGCACTGATCAGGTGGCTATCATGCACTGATCATGTGGCTGATCATGCACTGATCACGTGGCTGATCATGCACTGATCACGTGACTGATCATGCACTGATCACGTGGCTGATCATGCACTGATCACGTGGCTGATCATGCACTGATCACGTGGCTATCATGCACTGATCACGTGGCTGATCATGCACTGATCACGTGGCTGATCATTCACTGATCACGTAGCTGATCATGCACTGATCATGTGGCTGATCATGCACTGATCACGTGGCTGATCATGCACTGCTCAGGTGGCTATCCTGCACTGATTAGGTGGCTATCATTCACTGATCACGTGACTGATCATGCACTGATCACGTGGCTCATCATGCACTGATCACGTGGCTGATCATGCACTGATCACGTGGGATCATGCACTGATCACGTGGCTAATCATGCACTCTTCACGTGGCTGATCATGCACTGATCACGTGGCTGATCATGCACTGATCACGTAGCTGATCATGCACTGATCACGTGTCTGATCATGCACTGATCACGTGGCTGAACTTGCAATGATCACGTGGCTGATCATGCACTGATCACGTGGCTGATCATGCAATGGTCACGTGACTGTGATCATGCACTGATCACGTGGCTGATCTTGCACTGATCATGTGGCTGATCATGCACTGATCACGTGGTTGATCATGCACTGATCACGTGGCTGATCATGAACTAATCACGTGGCTGATCATACACTGATCACGTGACTGTGCATGCACTGATCACGTGGCTGAACATGAAATGATCACGTGGCTGATCATGCACTGATTATGTGGCTGATCATGCGCTGATCATGTTGCTGGCATGCAATGATCACATGGCTGATCATGCACTGATCCCATGGCTCATCATGCACTGATACGTGATTGATCATGCAGGGGTCACGTGGCTGTCATGAACTGTTCACGTGGCTGATCATACCCTGATCATGTGGCTGATCATGCACTGATCACATGCCTGAACATGAACTGATCAAGTGGCTGATCATGCACTTATCACGTGACTGATCATGCACTCATCACCTGCCTGATCGTGCACTGATCACGTGGCTGATCATGCACTGATCACGTGGCTGATCATACACTGATCACGTGACTGTCATGCACTGATCACGTGGCTGATCATGCACTGATCACGTGGCTGATCATGCACTGATCACGTGGCTGATCATACACTGATCACGTGGCTGATCATGCACTGATCACGTGCCTGATCATACACTGATCACGTGGCTGATCATGCACTGATCACGTGGCTGAACATGCACTGATCACGTGGCTGATCATGCACTGATCACGAACCTGATCATACACTGATCACGTGACTGTGCATGCAATGATCACATGGCTGATCATGCACTGATCACATGGCTCATCATGCACTGATTACGTTGCTGATCATGCACGGATCATGTTGCTGGCATGCAATGATCACGTGGCTATCATGCACTGATCCCGTGGCTCATCATGCACTGTTCACGTGGCTGATCATGCCCTGATCATGTGACTGATCATGCACTGATCACGTGCCTGAACATGAACTGATCACGTGCCTGATCATGCACTTATCACGTGACTGATCATGCACTCATCACGTGCCTGATCGTGCACTGATCACGTGGCTGATCATGCACTGATCACGTGGCTGATCATACAGTGATCACGTGGCTGATCATGCACTGATTACATGGCTAATCATGCACTGATCACGTAGCTACAATTCAGTGATCACATGGCTATCATGCAGTAATCCCATGGCTCATCATGCACTGATCACGTGACTGATCATGCAGGGGTCACGTTGCTATCATGCACTGATCACCTGCTGGATCATGCACTGATCACGTGGCTGATCATGCACTGATCATGAAGCTGATCATACACTGATCACGTGACTGTGCATGCACTGATCACGTGACTGAACATGCACTGATCCCATGGCTGGTCATACACTGATCATGTGACTGATCATACACTGGTCACCTGGCTAACATGCACTGATCACGTGGCTGATCATGCACTGATCACGTGGCTATCATGCACTGAACAGGTGGCTATCATGCACTGATCAGGTGGCTATCATTCACTGATAATGTGTCGAATCATGCAATGATCACGTGACTGATCATGCACTGATCACGTGGGTGGTCGTGCACTGATCACATGGCTATTCATACACTGATCACCTGACTGATCATGCACTAATCACGTTGCGGATCATGCACTGATCACGTGGCTGATCATAAACTGATCATGAGGCTGTTCATGCACTCATCACGTGTCTGATCATACACTGATCACATTACTGATAATGCACTGAACACGTGCCTGATAATGCACTGATCACGTGGCTGATCATGCACTGATCACGAAGCTGATCATACACTGGTCACGTGACTGTGCATGCACTGATCACGTGGCTGATCATGCAGTGATCACGTGGCTGATCATGCACTGATTACATGGCTGATCATGCACTGATACGTAGCTACAATTCAGTGATCACATGGCTATCATGCAGTGATCCCGTGGCTCATCATGCACTGATCACGTGACTGATCATGCACGGGTCACGTTGCTGATCATGCACTGATCACCTGCTGGATCATGCACTGATCACGTGGCTGATCATGCACTGATCATGAAGCTGATCATACACTGATCACGTGACTGTGCATGCACTGATCACGTGACTGAACATGCACTGATCATGTGACTGATCATACACTGGTCACGTGGATAACATGCACTGATCACGTGGCTGATCATGCACTGATCACGTGGCTATCATGCACTGAACAGGTGGCTATCATGCACTGATCATGTTGGCTGATCATGCACTGATCATGTGGCGGACCCTGCACAGATCACGTAGCTGATCATGCACTGATCACGTGGCTATCATGCACTGATCAGGTGGCTATCATGCACTGATCACGTGGCTGGTCATTCACTGATCACGTGACCTGATCATACACTGATCACGTGACTTGCATGCACTGATCACGTGGCTGATCATACACTGATCACGAGACTGAACATGCACTGATCACGTGGCTGATCATGCACTGATCACGTGGCTTATCATACACTGATCACGTGACTGATCATGCACTGATCACATGGCTGATCATGCACTGATCACGTAGCTACAATTCAGTGATCACATGGCTATCATGCAGTGATCCCATGGCTCATCATGCACTGATCACGTGACTGATCATGCAGGGGTCACGTTGCTATCATGCACTGATCACCTGCTGATCATGCACTGATCACGTGGCTGATCATGCACTGATCATGAAGCTGATCATACACTGATCACGTGACTGTGCATGCACTGATCACGTGACTGAACATGCACTGATCATGTGACTGATCATACACTGGTCACGTGGATAACATGCACTGATCACGTGGCTGATCATGCACTGATCACGTGGCTATCATGCACTGAACAGGTGGCTATCATGCACTGATCTGTTGGCTATCATTCACTGATCATGTGTCGAATCCTGCAAAGATCACGTGACAGACCATGCACTGATCACGTGGCTATCATGCAATCATCAGGTGTCTATCATGCACTGATCAGGTGGCTATCATTCACTGATCATGTGTCGAATCCTGCAATGATCACGTGACTGATCATGCACTGATCACGTGACTGATCATGCATTGATCACGTAGCTATCATGCACTGATCACGTGACTGATCATGCACTGATCACGTGGCTATCATGCACTGATCACATTGCTGATCATGCACTGATCACGTGACTGATCATTCACTGATCACGTAGCTATCATGCACTGATCATGTGACTGATCATGCACTGATCATGTGGCTATCATGCACTGCTCAGGTGGCTCTCCTGCACTGATTAGGTGGCTATCATTCACTGATCACGTGGCTGATCATGCACTGATCACGTGGCTGATCATGCACTGATCACGTGGGAGATCATGCACTGATCACGTGGCTGATCATGCACTCTTCACGTGCCTGATCATGCAGTGGTCACGTAGCGGACTATGCACTGATCACGAAGCTGATCATACACTGATCACGTGTCTGTGCATGCACTGAACCCGTGGCATAATTTTCAATGATCACGTGGCTGATCATGCACTGATCACGAAGCTGATCATACAATGGACACGTGACTGTGCATGCACTGATCACTTGGCTGATCTTGCACTGTTCATGTGGCTGATCATGCACTGATCACGTGGTTGATCATACACTGATCACGTGGCTGATCATGAACTAATCACGAACCTGATCATACACTGATCACGTGACTGTGCATGCACTGATCACGTGGCTGAACATGAAATGATCACGTGGCTGATCATGCACTGATTATGATGCTGATCATGCGCTGATCATGTTGCTGGCATGCAATGATCACATGGCTATCATGCACTGATCCCATGGCTCATCATGCACTGATACGTGATTGATCATGCAGGGGTCACGTGGCTGTCATGCACTGTTCACGTGGCTGATCATACCCTGATCACGTGACTGATCATGCACTGATCACATGCCTGAACATGAACTGATCAAGTGCCTGATCATGCACTTATCACGTGACTGATCATGCACTCATCTCCTGCCTGATCGTGCACTGATCACGTGGCTGATCATGCACTGATCACGAAGCTGATCATACACTGGTCACGTGACTGTGCATGCACTGATCACCTGGCTGATCATACAGTGATCACGTGGCTGATCATGCACTGATTACATGGCTAATCATGCACTGATCACGTAGCTAAAATTCAGTGATCACATGGCTATCATGCAGTGATCCCATGGCTCATCATGCACTGATCACGTGACTGATCATGCAGGGGTCACGTTGCTATCATGCACTGATCACCTGCTGGATCATGCACTGATTACGTGGCTGATCATGCACTGATCATGAAGCTGATCATACACTGATCACGTGACTGTGCATGCACTGATCACGTGGCTGAACATGCACTGATCCCATGGCTGGTCATACACTGATCATGTGACTGATCATACACTGGTCACGTGGCTAACATGCACTGATCACGTGGCTGATCATGCACTGATCACGTGGCTATCATGCACTGAACAGGTGGCTATCATGCACTGATCAGGTGGCTATCATTCACTGATCATGTGTCGAATCATGCAATGATCACGTGACTGATCATGCACTGATCACGTGGGTGGTCGTGCACTGATCACAAGGCTATTCATACACTGATCACCTGACTGATCATGCACTAATCACGTTGCGGATCATGCACTGATCACGTGGCTGATCATAAACTGATCATGAGGCTGTTCATGCACTCATCACGTGTCTGATCATACACTGATCACATTACTGATAATGCACTGAACACGTGGCTGATCATGCACTGATCACGTGGCTCATCATGCACTGATCACGAAGCTGATCATACACTGATTACGTGACTGTGCATGCACTGATCACTTGGCTGATCTTGCACTGTTCACGTGGCTGATCATGCACTGTTCACGTGGTTGATCATACACTGATCACGTGGCTGATCATGAACTAATCACGAACCTGATCATACACTGATCACGTGACTGTGCATGCACTGATCACGTGGCTGATCATACACTGATCACGAGACTGCACATGCACTGATCACGTGGCTGATCATGCACTGAACACGACGCTTATCATACACTGATCACGTGACTGCATGCACTGATCACATGGCTGATCATGCACTGATCACGTAGCTACAATTCAGTGATCACATGGCTATCATGCAGTGATCCCATGGCTCATCATGCACTGATCACGTGACTGATCATGCAGGGGTCACGTTGCTATCATGCACTGATCACCTGCTGGATCATGCACTGATCACGTGGCTGATCATGCACTGATCATGAAGCTGATCATACACTGATCACGTGACTGTGCATGCACTGATCACGTGGCTGAACATGCACTGATCCCATGGCTGGTCATACACTGATCATGTGACTGATCATACACTGGTCACGTGGCTAACATGCACTGATCACGTGGCTGATCATGCACTGATCACGTGGCTATCATGCACTGACCAGGTGGCTATCATGCACTGATCAGGTGGCTCTCCTGCACTGATTAGGTGGCTATCATTCACTGATCACGTGACTGATCATACACTGATCACGTGGCTCATCATGCACTGATCACGTGGCTGATCATGCACTGATCACGTGGAGATCATGCACTGATCAAATGGCTAATCATGCACTCTTCACGTGCCTGATCATGCAGTGATCACGTGGCTGATCATGCACTGATCACGTGGCTGATCATACACTGATCACGTGTCTGTGCATGCACTGAACACGTGGCTGAACTTGCTATGATCACGTGGCTATCATGCACTGACGTGGCTATCATGCACTGATCACGAGGCTGATCATACAATGGACACGTGACTGTGCATGCACTGATCACTTGGCTGATCTTGCACTGTTCATGTGGCTGATCATGCACTGATCACGTGGTTGATCATACACTGATCACGTGGCTGATCATGAACTAATCACGAACCTGATCATACACTGATCACGTGACTGTGCATGCACTGATCACGTGGCTGAACATGAAATGATCACGTGGCTGATCATGCACTGATTATGTTGCTGATCATGCGCTGATCATGTTGCTGGCATGCAATGATCACATGGCTGATCATGCACTGATCCCATGGCTCATCATGCACTGATCACGTGATTGATCATGCAGGGGTCACGTGGCTGTCATGAACTGTTCACGTGGCTGATCATACCCTGATCATGTGGCTGATCATGCACTGATCACATGCCTGAACATGAACTGATCAAGTGCCTGATCATGCACTTATCACGTGACTGATCATGCACTCATCTCCTGCCTGATCGTGCACTGATCACGTGGCTGATCATGCACTGATCACGTGGCTGATCATACAGTGATCACGTGGCTGATCATGCACTGATTACATGGCTAATCATGCACTGATCACGTGCCTGCTACATTCAGTGATCACATGGCTGATCATGCAGTAATCCCATGGCTCATCATGCACTGATCACGTGACTGATCATGCACGGGTCACGTGGCTGATCATGCACTGATCACCTGCTGGATCATGCACTGATCACGTGGCTGATCATGCACTGATCATGAAGCTGATCATACACTGATCACGTGACTGTGCATGCACTGATCACGTGACTGAACATGCACTGATCCCATGGCTGGTCATACACTGATCATGTGACTGATCATACACTGGTCACCTGGCTAACATGCACTGATCACGTGGCTGATCATGCACTGATCACGTGGCTGATCATGCACTGAACAGGTGGCTATCATGCACTGATCAGGTGGCTGATCATTCACTGATAATGTGTCGAATCATGCAATGATCACGTGACTGATCATGCACTGATCACGTGGGTGGTCGTGCACTGATCACATGGCTATTCATGCACTGATCACCTGACTGATCATGCACTAATCACGTGGCGGATCATGCACTGATCACGTGGCTGATCATGCACTGATCATGAGGCTGTTCATGCACTCATCACGTGTCTGATCATACACTGATCACATTACTGATAATGCACTGAACACGTGCCTGATAATGCACTGATCACGTGGCTGATCATGCACTGATCACGTGGCTGATCATACACTGGTCACGTGACTGTGCATGCACTGATCACGTGGCTGATCATACAGTGATCACGTGGCTGATCATGCACTGATTACATGGCTGATCATGCACTGATCACGTAGCTACAATTCAGTGATCACATGGCTATCATGCAGTGATCCCATGGCTCATCATGCACTGATCACGTGACTGATCATGCAGGGGTCACGTTGCTATCATGCACTGATCACCTGCTGGATCATGCACTGATCACGTGGCTGATCATGCACTGATCATGAAGCTGATCATACACTGATCACGTGACTGTGCATGCACTGATCACGTGACTGAACATGCACTGATCATGTGACTGATCATGCACTGATCATGTGACTGATCATACACTGGTCACGTGGCTAACATGCACTGATCACGTGGCTGATCATGCACTGATCACGTGGCTATCATGCACTGAACAGGTGGCTATCATGCACTGATCAGGTGGCTATCATTCACTGATCATGTGTCGAATCCTGCAAAGATCACGTGACTGATCATGCACTGATCACGTGGCTGATCATGCACTGATCACGTGTCTATCATGCACTGATCACGTGGCTGATCATTCACTGATCACGTGGCGGATCATGCACTGATCACGTGGCTGATCATGCACTGATCACGTGACTGATCATGCACTGATCACGTGGCTGATCATGCACTGATCACGTGGCTGATCATGCACTGATCACGTGGCTGATCATGCACTGATCACGTGGCTGATCATGCACTGATCATGTAGCTGATCATACACTGATCACGTGACTGTCATGCACTGATCACGTGGCTGATCATGCACTGATCATGTGGCTGATCATGCACTGATCACGTGGCTGATCATGCACTGATCACGTGGCTATCATGCACTGATCACGTGGCTATCATGCACTGATCACGTGGCTGATCATGCACTGATCACGTGACTGATCATGCACTGATCACGTGGCTGATCATGCACTGATCACGTGACTGATCATGCACTGATCACGTGGCTGATCATGCACTGATCAGGTGGCTGATCATGCACTGATCACGTGACTGATCATGCACTGATCACGTGGCTGATCATGCACTGATCACGTGGCTGATCATGCACTGATCACGTGGCTATCATGCACTGATCACGTGGCTGATCATGCACTGATCAC
Source organism: Bos javanicus (assembly GCF_032452875.1). Classification (NCBI taxonomy): domain Eukaryota; kingdom Metazoa; phylum Chordata; class Mammalia; order Artiodactyla; family Bovidae; genus Bos; species Bos javanicus. The sequence goes on from NW_026893628.1 coordinate 414,945, forward strand.
GTGGCTATCATGCACTGATCACGTGGCTATCATGCACTGATCACGTGGCTGATCATTCACTGATCACGTGGCTGATCATGCACTGATCACGTGACTGATCATGCACTGATCATGTGGCTATCATGCACTGATCAGGTAGCTATCATGCACTGATCAGGTGGCTATCATGCACTGATCACGTGTCGATCATGCACTGATCACGTGGCTGATCATGCACTGATCACGTGGCTGATCATGCACTGATCACGTGGCTGATCATGCACTGATCACGTGGCTGATCATGCACTGATCACGTGGCTGATCATGCACTCATCACGTGGCTGATCATGCACTGATCACGTGGCTGATCATGCACTGATCACGTGGCTGATCATGCACTGATCACGTGGCTGATCATGCACTGATCACGTGGCTGATCATGCACTGATCACGTGGCTCATCATGCACTGATCACGTGACTGATCATGCACTGATCACGTGGATATCATGCACTGATCACGTGGCCTGATCATGCACTGATCACGTGGCTGATCATGCACTGATCACGTAGCTGATCATACACTGATCACGTGGCTGATCATGCACTGATCACGTGGCTGATCATGCACTGATCACGTGGCTGATCATGCACTGATCACGTGGCTGATCATGCACTGATCACGTGGCTGATCATGCACTGATCACGTGGCTGATCATGCACTGATCACGTGGCTGATCATGCACTGATCACGTGGCTGATCATGCACTGATCACGTGGCTGATCATGCACTGATCACGTGGCTGATCATGCACTGATCACGTGGCTGATCATGCACTGATCACGTGACTGATCATGCACTGATCACGTGGCTGATCATGCACTGATCACGTGGCTGATCATGCACTGATCACGTGACTGATCATGCACTGATCACGTGGCTGATCATGCACTGATCACGTGGCTGATCATGCACTGATCACGTGGCTGATCATGCACTGATCACGTGGCTGATCATGCACTGATCACGTGGCTGATCATGCACTGATCACGTGGCTGATCATGCACTGATCACGTGGCTGATCATGCACTGATCACGTGGCTGATCATGCACTGATCACGTGGCTGATCATGCAGTGATCACGTGGCTATCATGCACTGATCACGTGACTGATCATGCACTGATCACGTGGCTGATCATGCACTGATCACGTGGCTGATCATGCACTGATCACGTGGCTGATCATGCACTGATCACGTGACTGATCATGCACTGATCACGTGGCTGATCATGCACTGATCACGTGGCTGATCATGCACTGATCACGTGGCTGATCATGCACTGATCACGTGGCTGATCATACACTGATCACGTGGGTGCATGCACTGATCACGTGGCTGATCATGCACTGATCACGTGGCTGATCATGCACTGATCACGTGGCTGATCATACACTGATCACGTGGCTATCATGCACTGATCACGTGGCTGATCATGCACTGATCACGTGACTGATCATGCACTGATCACGTGGCTGATCATGCACTGATCACGTGGCTGTTCATGCACTGATCACGTGGCTGATCATGCACTAATCACGTGGCTGATCATGCACTGATCACGTGGCTGATCATACACTGATCACGTGGCTGTTCATGCACTCATCACGTGCTGATCATACACTGATCACGTGACTGATAATGCACTGAACACGTGCCTGATCATGCACTGATCACGTGGCTGATCATGCACTGATCACGTGACTGATCATGCACTGATTACGTGGCTGTCATGCACTGATCACTTGGCTGATCTTGCACTGTTCACGTGGCTGATCATGCACTGATCACGTGGTTGATCATACACTGATCACGTGGCTGATCATGCACTAATCACGTGCCTGATCATGCACTGATCACGTGACTGTACATGCACTGATCACGTGGCTGATCATACACTGGTCACGAGCTGAACATGCACTGATCACGTGGCTGATGCATGCACTGATCACGTGGCTTATCATACACTGATCACGTGGCTGATCATGCACTGATCACGTGGCTGATCATGCACTGATCACGTAGCTACAATTCAGTGATCACGTGGCTATCATGCAGTGATCCCGTGGCTCATCATGCACTGATCACGTGACTGATCATGCACGGGTCACGTGGCTATCATGCACTGATCACGTGCTGATCATGCACTGATCACGTGGCTGATCATGCACTGATCATGAAGCTGATCATGCACTGATCACGTGACTGTGCATGCACTGATCACGTGGCTGAACATGCACTGATCACGTGGCTGGTCATACACTGATCATGTGACTGATCATACACTGGTCACGTGGCTAACATGCACTGATCACGTGGCTGATCATGCACTGATCACGTGGCTATCATGCACTGACCAGGTGGCTATCATGCACTGATCAGGTGGCTGATCATTCACTGATCATGTGTCGAATCATGCAATGATCACGTGACTGATCATGCACTGATCACGTGACTGCTCATGCACTGATCAGGTGGCTATCATTCACTGATCAGGTGACTGATCATGCACTGATCACGTGGCTGATCATGCACTGATCACGTGGCTGATCATGCACTGATCACGTGGCTGATCATGCACTGATCACGTGGCTGATCATGCACTGATCACGTGACTGATCATGCACTGATCACGTGGCTGATCATGCACTGATCACGTGGCTATCATGCACTGATCACGGCTGATCATGCACTGATCACGTGACTGATCATGCACTGATCACGTGGCTCATCATGCACTGATCACGTGGCTGATCATGCACTGATCACGTGGCTGATCATGCACTGATCACGTGGCTGATCATGCACTGATCACGTGGCTGATCATGCACTGATCACGTGGCTGATCATGCACTGATCACGTGGCTGATCATGCACTGATCACGTGACTGATCATGCACTGATCACGTGGCTGATCATGCACTGATCACGTGGCTGATCATGCACTGATCACGTGACTGCATGCACTGATCACGTGGCTGATCATGCACTGATCATGTGGCTGATCATGCACTGATCACGTGGCTGATCATGCACTGATCACGTGGCTGATCATGCACTGATCACGTGGCTGATCATACACTGATCACGTGGCTGATGCATGCACTGATCACGTGGCTGATCATGCACTGATCACGTGGCTGATCATGCACTGATCACGAAGCTGATCATACACTGATCACGTTACTGTGCATGCACTGATCACGTGGCTGATCATGCACTGATCACGTGGCTGATCATGCACTGATCACGTGGCTGATCATGCACTGATCACGTGGCTGATCATGCACTGATCACGTGGCTGATCATGCACTGATCACGTGGCTGATCATGCACTGATCACATGGCTGATCATGCACTGATCACGTGGCTGATCATGCACTGATCACGTGGCTGGTCATGCACTGATCACGTGGCTGATCATACACTGATCACGTGACTGATCATGCACTGATCACATGCCTGATCATGCACTGATCACGTGGCTGATCATGCACTGATCACGTGGCTGATCATGCACTGATCACGTGGCTGATCATGCACTGATCACGTGGCTGATCATGCACTGATCACGTAGCTGATCATGCACTGATCACGTGGCTGATCATGCACTGATCACGTGGCTGATCATGCACTGATCACGTGGCTGATCATGCACTGATCACGTGACTGATCATGCACTGATCACGTGCCTGATCATGCACTGATCACGTGGCTGATCATGCACTTATCACGTGGCTGATCATGCACTGATCACGTGCCTGATCATGCACTGATCACGTGGCTGATCATGCACTGATCACGAAGCTGATCATACACTGGTCACGTGACTGTGCATGCACTGATCACGTGGCTGAACATGCACTGATCACGTGGCTGATCATGCACTGATCACGTGGCTGATCATGCACTGATCACGTGGCTATCATTCACTGATCACATGGCTATCATGCAGTGATCCCATGGCTCATCATGCACTGATACGTGACTGATCATGCAGGGGTCACGTGGCTATCATGCACTGATCACGTGGCTGATCATGCACTGATCACGTGGCTGATCATGCACTGATCACGTGGCTGATCATGCACTGATCACGTGGCTGATCATGCACTTATCACGTGACTGATCATGCACTCATCACGTGGCTGATCATGCACTGATCACGTGGCTGATCATGCACTGATCACGTGGCTGATCATACACTGATCACGTGGCTGATCATGCACTGATCACGTGGCTGATCATGCACTGATCACGTGCTGATCATGCACTGATCACGTGGCTGATCATGCACTGATCACGTGGCTGATCATGCACTGATCACGTGGCTGATCATGCACTGATCACGTGGCTGATCATGCACTGATCACGTGGCTGATCATGCACTGATCACGTGGCTGATCATGCACTGATCACGTGGCTGATCATACACTGATCACGTGACTGTGCATGCACTGATCACGTGGCTGATCATGCACTGATCACGTGGCTGATCATGCACTGATCACGTGACTGATCATGCACTGATCACGTGGCTATCATGCACTGATCACGTGGCTGATCATGCACTGATCACATGGCTATCATGCACTGATCACGTGGCTATCATGCACTGATCACGTGGCTGATCATGCACTGATCACGTGGCTGATCATGCACTGATCACGTGACTGATCATGCACTGATCACGTGGCTGATCATGCACTGATCACGTGGCTGATCATGCACTGATCACGTGACTGATCATGCACTGATCACGTGGACTGATCATGCACTGATCACGTGGCTGATCATGCACTGATCACGTGGCTGATCATTCACTGATCACGTGACTGATCATACACTGATCACGTTGCTGATCATGCACTGATCACGTGGCTGATCATGCACTGATCACGTGGCTGATCATGCACTGATCACGTGGCTGATCATGCACTGATCACGTGGCTGATGCATGCACTGATCACGTGGCTGATCATGCACTGATCACGTGGCTGATCATGCACTGATCACGTGGCTGATCATGCACTGATCACGTGGCTGATCATGCACTGATCACGTGGCTGATCATGCACTGATCACGTAGCTGATCATACACTGATCACGTGACTGTGCATGCACTGATCACGTGGCTGATCATGCACTGATCACGTGGCTGCTCATGCACTGATCACGTGGCTGATCATGCACTGATCACGTGGCTGATCATACACTAATCACGTGACTGATCATGCACTGATCACGTGGCTGAGCATGCACTGATCACGTGGCTGAACATGCACTGATCACGTGGCTATCATGCACTGATTACGTGGCTGATCATGCGCTGATCATGTGGCTGATCATGCAATGATCACGTGGCTGATCATGCACTGATCCCGTGGCTCATCATGCACTGATCACGTGACTGATCATGCAGGGGTCACGTGGCTGATCATGCACTGTTCACGTGGCTATCATACCCTGATCATGTGACTGATCATGCACTGATCACATGCCTGAACATGAACTGATCACGTGCCTGATCATGCACTTATCACGTGACTGATCATGCACTCATCACGTGGCTGATCGTGCACTGATCACGTGGCTGATCATGCACTGATCACGTGGCTGATCATGCACTGGTCACGTGACTGTGCATGCACTGATCACGTGGCTGATCATACAGTGATGACGTGGCTGATCATGCACTGATTACGTGGCTGATCATGCACTGATCACGTAGCTACAATTCAGTGATCACATGGCTATCATGCAGTGATCCCATGGCTCATCATGCACTGATCACGTGACTGATCATGCAGGGGTCACGTGGCTATCATGCACTGATCACCTGCTGGATCATGCACTGATCACGTGGCTGATCATGCACTGATCACGAAGCTGATCATACACTGATCACGTGACTGTGCATGCACTGATCACGTGACTGAACATGCACTGATCATGTGACTGATCATACACTGGTCACGTGGATAACATGCACTGATCACGTGGCTGATCATGCACTGATCACGTGGCTATCATGCACTGAACAGGTGGCTATCATGCACTGATCTGTTGGCTATCATTCACTGATCATGTGTCGAATCCTGCAAAGATCACGTGACAGACCATGCACTGATCACGTGGCTATCATGCAATCATCAGGTGTCTATCATGCACTGATCAGGTGGCTATCATTCACTGATCATGTGTCGAATCCTGCAATGATCACGTGACTGATCATGCACTGATCACGTGACTGATCATGCATTGATCACGTAGCTATCATGCACTGATCACGTGACTGATCATGCACTGATAACGTGGGTATCATGCACTCATCACGTTGCTGATCATGCACTGATCACGTGACTGATCATTCACTGATCACGTAGCTATCATGCACTGATCATGTGACTGATCATGCACTGATCATGTGGCTATCATGCACTGCTCAGGTGGCTCTCCTGCACTGATTAGGTGGCTATCATTCACTGATCACGTGACTGATCATACACTGATCACGTGGCTCATCATGCACTGATCACGTGGCTGATCATGCACTGATCACGTGGGAGATCATGCACTGATCAAATGGCTGATCATGCACTCTTCACGTGCCTGATCATGCAGTGATCACGTGGCTGACCATGCACTGATCACGAAGCTGATCATACACTGATCACGTGTCTGTGCATGCACTGAACCCGTGGCTGAACTTGCTATGATCACGTGGCTGATCATGCACTGATCACGAAGCTGATCATACAATGGACACGTGACTGTGCATGCACTGATCACTTGGCTGATCTTGCACTGTTCATGTGGCTGATCATGCACTGATCACGTGGTTGATCATACACTGATCACGTGGCTGATCATGAACTAATCACGAACCTGATCATACACTGATCACGTGACTGTGCATGCACTGATCACGTGGCTGAACATGAAATGATCACGTGGCTGATCATGCACTGATTATGATGCTGATCATGCGCTGATCATGTTGCTGGCATGCAATGATCACATGGCTATCATGCACTGATCCCATGGCTCATCATGCACTGATACGTGATTGAAAATGCAGGGGTCACGTGGCTGTCATGCACTGTTCACGTGGCTGATCATACCCTGATCATGTGACTGATCATGCACTGATCACATGCCTGAACATGAACTGATCAAGTGCCTGATCATGCACTTATCACGTGACTGATCATGCACTCATCTCCTGCCTGATCGTGCACTGATCACGTCGCTGATCATGCACTGATCACGAAGCTGATCATACACTGATCACGTGGCTGATCATACAGTGATCACGTGGCTGATCATGCACTGATTACATGGCTAATCATGCACTGATCACGTAGCTACAATTCAGTGATCACATGGCTATCATGCAGTGATCCCATGGCTCATCATGCACTGATCACGTGACTGATCATGCAGGGGTCACGTTGCTATCATGCACTGATCACCTGCTGGATCATGCACTGATCACGTGGCTGATCATGCACTGATCATGAAGCTGATCATACACTGATCACGTGACTGTGCATGCACTGATCACGTGGCTGAACATGCACTGATCCCATGGCTGGTCATACACTGATCATGTGACTGATCATACACTGGTCACCTGGCTAACATGCACTGATCACGTGGCTGATCATGCACTGATCACGTGGCTATCATGCACTGACCAGGTGGCTATCATGCACTGATCAGGTGGCTATCATTCACTGATCATGTGTCGAATCATGCAATGATCACGTGACTGATCATGCACTGATCACGTGGGTGGTCATGCACTGATCACATGGCTATTCATACACTGATCACCTGACTGATCATGCACTAATCACGTTGCGGATCATGCACTGATCACGTGGCTGATCATAAACTGATCATGAGGCTGTTCATGCACTCATCACGTGTCTGATCATACACTGATCACATTACTGATAATGCACTGAACACGTGCCTGATCATGCACTGATCACGTGGCTCATCATGCACTGATCACGAAGCTGATCATACACTGATTACGTGACTGTGCATGCACTGATCACTTGGCTGATCTTGCACTGTTCATGTGGCTGATCATGCACTGTTCACGTGGTTGATCATACACTGATCACGTGGCTGATCATGAACTAATCACGAACCTGATCATACACTGATCACGTGACTGTGCATGCACTGATCACGTGGCTGATCATACACTGATCACGAGACTGCACATGCACTGATCACGTGGCTGATCATGCACTGAACACGACGCTTATCATACACTGATCACGTGACTGCATGCACTGATCACATGGCTGATCATGCACTGATCACGTAGCTACAATTCAGTGATCACATGGCTATCATGCAGTGATCCCATGGCTATCATGCACTGATCACGTGACTGATCATGCAGGGGTCACGTTGCTATCATGCACTGATCACCTGCTGGATCATGCACTGATCACGTGGCTGATCATGCACTGATCATGAAGCTGATCATACACTGATCACGTGACTGTGCATGCACTGATCACGTGGCTGAACATGCACTGATCCCATGGCTGGTCATACACTGATCATGTGACTGATCATACACTGGTCACGTGGCTAACATGCACTGATCACGTGGCTGATCATGCACTGATCACGTGGCTATCATGCACTGACCAGGTGGCTATCATGCACTGATCAGGTGGCTATCATTCACTGATCATGTGTCGAATCATGCAATGATCACGTGACTGGTCATGCACTGATCACGTGGCTCTTATGCACTGAGCAGGTGGCTATCATTCACTGATCAGGTGGTTATCACCCACTGATCAGGTGACTATCATGCAGTGCTCACGTGAATAATCATGCACTGATCAAGTAGCTATGATGCACTGATCACGTGACTGTGCATGCACGGATCACGTAACTGATCATGCACTGTTCACATGGCTATCTTCCAATGATCAGGTGTCTATCATGCACTGATCTGTTGGCTATCATTCACTGATCATGTGTCGAATCCTGCAAAGATCACGTGACAGACCATGCACTGATCACGTGGCTATCATGCAATCATCAGGTGTCTATCATGCACTGATCAGGTGGCTATCATTCACTGATCATGTGTCGAATCCTGCAATGATCACGAGACTGATCATGCACTGATCACGTGACTGATCATGCATTGATCACGTAGCTATCATGCACTGATCACGTGACTGATCATGCACTGATCACGTGGGTATCATGCACTCATCACGTGGCTGATCATGCACTGATCACGTGACTGATCATTCACTGATCACGTAGCTATCATGCACTGATCATGTGACTGATCATGCACTGATCACGTGGCTATCATGCACTGCTCAGGTGGCTCTCCTGCACTGATTAGGTGGCTATCATTCACTGATCACGTGACTGATCATACACTGATCACGTGGCTCATCATGCACTGATCACGTGGCTGATCATGCACTGATCACGTGGGAGATCATGCACTGATCAAATGGCTGATCATGCACTCTTCACGTGCCTGATCATGCAGTGATCACGTGGCTGACCATGCATTGATCACGAAGCTGATCATACACTGATCACGTGTCTGTGCATGCACTGAACCCGTGGCTGAACTTGCTATGATCACGTGGCTGATCATGCACTGATCACGAAGCTGATCATACAATGGACACGTGACTGTGCATGCACTGATCACTTGGCTGATCTTGCACTGTTCATGTGGCTGATCATGCACTGATCACGTGGTTGATCATACACTGATCACGTGGCTGATCATGAACTAATCACGAACCTGATCATACACTGATCACGTGACTGTGCATGCACTGATCACGTGGCTGAACATGAAATGATCACGTGGCTGATCATGCACTGATTATGTTGCTGATCATGCGCTGATCATGTTGCTGGCATGCAATGATCACATGGCTATCATGCACTGATCCCATGGCTCATCATGCACTGATACGTGATTGATCATGCAGGGGTCACGTGGCTGTCATGCACTGTTCACGTGGCTGATCATACCCTGATCATGTGACTGATCATGCACTGATCACATGCCTGAACATGAACTGATCAAGTGCCTGATCATGCACTTATCACGTGACTGATCATGCACTCATCTCCTGCCTGATCGTGCACTGATCACGTGGCTGATCATGCACTGATCACGAAGCTGATCATACACTGGTCACGTGACTGTGCATGCACTGATCACGTGGCTGATCATACAGTGATCACGTGGCTGATCATGCACTGATTACATGGCTAATCATGCACTGATCACGTAGCTACAATTCAGTGATCACATGGCTATCATGCAGTGATCCCATGGCTCATCATGCACTGATCACGTGGCTGATCATGCACTGATCACGTGGGTGGTCATGCACTGATCACATAGCTATTCATACTCTGATCACCTGACTGATCATGCACTAATCACGTTGCGGATCATGCACTGATCACGTGGCTGATCATAAACTGATCATGAGGCTGTTCATGCACTCATCACGTGTCTGATCATACACTGATCACATTACTGATAATGCACTGAACACGTGCCTGATCATGCACTGATCACGTGGCTCATCATGCACTGATCACGAAGCTGATCATACACTGATTACGTGACTGTGCATGCACTGATCACTTGGCTGATCTTGCACTGTTCATGTGGCTGATCATGCACTGTTCACGTGGTTGATCATACACTGATCACGTGGCTGATCATGAACTAATCACGAACCTGATCATACACTGATCACGTGACTGTGCATGCACTGATCACGTGGCTGATCATACACTGATCACGAGACTGCACATGCACTGATCACGTGGCTGATCATGCACTGAACACGACGCTTATCATACACTGATCACGTGACTGCATGCACTGATCACATGGCTGATCATGCACTGATCACGTAGCTACAATTCAGTGATCACATGGCTATCATGCAGTGATCCCATGGCTCATCATGCACTGATCACGTGACTGATCATGCAGGGGTCACGTTGCTATCATGCACTGATCACCTGCTGGATCATGCACTGATCACGTGGCTGATCATGCACTGATCATGAAGCTGATCATACACTGATCACGTGACTGTGCATGCACTGATCACGTGGCTGAACATGCACTGATCCAATGGCTGGTCATACACTGATCATGTGACTGATCATACACTGGTCACGTGGCTAACATGCACTGATCACGTGGCTGATCATGCACTGATCACGTGGCTATCATGCACTGACCAGGTGGCTATCATGCACTGATCAGGTGGCTATCATTCACTGATCATGTGTCGAATCATGCAATGATCACGTGACTGGTCATGCACTGATCACGTGGCTCTTATGCACTGAGCAGGTGGCTATCATTCAGTGATCAGGTGGTTATCACCCACTGATCAGGTGACTATCATGCAGTGCTCACGTGAATAATCATGCACTGATCAAGTAGCTATGATGCACTGATCACGTGACTGTGCATGCACGGATCACGTAACTGATCATGCACTGTTCACATGGCTATCTTCCAATGATCAGGTGTCTATCATGCACTGATCTGTTGGCTATCATTCACTGATCATGTGTCGAATCCTGCAAAGATCACGTGACAGACCATGCACTGATCACGTGGCTATCATGCAATCATCAGGTGTCTATCATGCACTGATCAGGTGGCTATCATTCACTGATCATGTGTCGAATCCTGCAATGATCACGAGACTGATCATGCACTGATCACGTGACTGATCATGCATTGATCACGTAGCTATCATGCACTGATCACGTGACTGATCATGCACTGATCACGTGGGTATCATGCACTCATCACGTGGCTGATCATGCACTGATCACGTGACTGATCATTCACTGATCACGTAGCTATCATGCACTGATCATGTGACTGATCATGCACTGATCACGTGGCTATCATGCACTGCTCAGGTGGCTCTCCTGCACTGATTAGGTGGCTATCATTCACTGATCACGTGACTGATCATACACTGATCACGTGGCTCATCATGCACTGATCACGTGGCTGATCATGCACTGATCACGTGGGAGATCATGCACTGATCAAATGGCTGATCATGCACTCTTCACGTGCCTGATCATGCAGTGATCACGTGGCTGACCATGCATTGATCACGAAGCTGATCATACACTGATCACGTGTCTGTGCATGCACTGAACCCGTGGCTGAACTTGCTATGATCACGTGGCTGATCATGCACTGATCACGAAGCTGATCATACAATGGACACGTGACTGTGCATGCACTGATCACTTGGCTGATCTTGCACTGTTCATGTGGCTGATCATGCACTGATCACGTGGTTGATCATACACTGATCACGTGGCTGATCATGAACTAATCACGAACCTGATCATACACTGATCACGTGACTGTGCATGCACTGATCACGTGGCTGAACATGAAATGATCACGTGGCTGATCATGCACTGATTATGTTGCTGATCATGCGCTGATCATGTTGCTGGCATGCAATGATCACATGGCTATCATGCACTGATCCCATGGCTCATCATGCACTGATACGTGATTGATCATGCAGGGGTCACGTGGCTGTCATGCACTGTTCACGTGGCTGATCATACCCTGATCATGTGACTGATCATGCACTGATCACATGCCTGAACATGAACTGATCAAGTGCCTGATCATGCACTTATCACGTGACTGATCATGCACTCATCTCCTGCCTGATCGTGCACTGATCACGTGGCTGATCATGCACTGATCACGAAGCTGATCATACACTGGTCACGTGACTGTGCATGCACTGATCACGTGGCTGATCATACAGTGATCACGTGGCTGATCATGCACTGATTACATGGCTAATCATGCACTGATCACGTAGCTACAATTCAGTGATCACATGGCTATCATGCAGTGATCCCATGGCTCATCATGCACTGATCACGTGACTGATCATGCAGGGGTCACGTTGCTATCATGCACTGATATCCTGCTGGATCATGGACTGATCACGTGGCTGATCATGCACTGATCATGAAGCTGATGATACACTGATCACGTGACTGTGCATGCACTGATCACGTGACTGAACATGCACTGATCCCATGGCTGGTCATACACTGATCATGTGACTGATCATACACTGGTCACCTGGCTAACATGCACTGATCACGTGGCTGATCATGCACTGATCACGTGGCTATCATGCACTGAACAGGTGGCTATCATGCACTGATCAGGTGGCTATCATTCACTGATCATGTGTCGAATCATGCAATGATCACGTGACTGATCATGCACTGATCACGTGGGTGGTCGTGCACTGATCACAAGGCTATTCATACACTGATCACCTGACTGATCATGCACTAATCACGTTGCGGATCATGCACTGATCACGTGGCTGATCATAAACTGATCATGAGGCTGTTCATGCACTCATCACGTGTCTGATCATACACTGATCACATTACTGATAATGCACTGAACACGTGCCTGATCATGCACTGATCACGTGGCTCATCATGCACTGATCACGAAGCTGATCATACACTGATTACGTGACTGTGCATGCACTGATCACTTGGCTGATCGTGCACTGTTCACGTGGCTGATCATGCACTGTTCACGTGGTTGATCATACACTGATCACGTGGCTGATCATGAACTAATCACGAACCTGATCATACACTGATCACGTGACTGTGCATGCACTGATCACGTGGCTGATCATACACTGATCACGAGACTGCACATGCACTGATCACGTGGCTGATCATGCACTGAACACGACGCTTATCATACACTGATCACGTGACTGCATGCACTGATCACATGGCTGATCATGCACTGATCACGTAGCTACAATTCAGTGATCACATGGCTATCATGCAGTGATCCCATGGCTCATCATGCACTGATCACGTGACTGATCATGCAGGGGTCACGTTGCTATCATGCACTGATCACCTGCTGGATCATGCACTGATCACGTGGCTGATCATGCACTGATCATGAAGCTGATCATACACTGATCACATGACTGTGCATGCACTGATCACGTGGCTGAACATGCACTGATCCCATGGCTGGTCATACACTGATCATGTGACTGATCATACACTGGTCACGTGGCTAACATGCACTGATCACGTGGCTGATCATGCACTGATCACGTGGCTATCATGCACTGACCAGGTGGCTATCATGCACTGATCAGGTGGCTATCATTCACTGATCATGTGTCGAATCATGCAATGATCACGTGACTGATCATGCACTGATCACGTGGCTCTTATGCACTGAGCAGGTGGCTATCATTCACTGATCAGGTGGTTATCACCCACTGATCAGGTGACTATCATGCAGTGCTCACGTGAATAATCATGCACTGATCAAGTAGCTATGATGCACTGATCACGTGACTGTGCATGCACGGATCACGTAACTGATCATGCACTGTTCACATGGCTATCTTCCAATGATCAGGTGTCTATTATGCACTGATCTGTTGGCTATCATTCACTGATCATGTGTCGAATCCTGCAAAGATCACGTGACAGACCATGCACTGATCACGTGGCTATCATGCAATCATCAGGTGTCTATCATGCACTGATCAGGTGGCTATCATTCACTGATCATGTGTCGAATCCTGCAAAGATCACGTGACAGACCATGCACTGATCACGTGGCTATCATGCAATCATCAGGTGTCTATCATGCACTGATCAGGTGGCTATCATTCACTGATCATGTGTCGAATCCTGCAATGATCACGTGACTGATCATGCACTGATCACGCGACTGATCATGCATTGATCACGTAGCTATCATGCACTGATCACGTGACTGATCATGCACTGATCACGTGGGTATCATGCACTCATCACGTGGCTGATCATGCACTGATCACGTGACTGATCATTCACTGATCACGTAGCTATCATGCACTGATCATGTGACTGATCATGCACTGATCACGTGGCTATCATGCACTGCTCAGGTGGCTCTCCTGCACTGATTAGGTGGCTATCATTCACTGATCACGTGACTGATCATACACTGATCACGTGGCTCATCATGCACTGATCACGTGGCTGATCATGCACTGATCACGTGGGAGATCATGCACTGATCAAATGGCTGATCATGCACTCTTCACGTGCCTGATCATGCAGTGATCACGTGGCTGACCATGCACTGATCACGAAGCTGATCATACACTGATCACGTGTCTGTGCATGCACTGAACCCGTGGCTGAACTTGCTATGATCACGTGGCTGATCATGCACTGATCACGAAGCTGATCATACAATGGACACGTGACTGTGCATGCACTGATCACTTGGCTGATCTTGCACTGTTCATGTGGCTGATCATGCACTGATCACGTGGTTGATCATACACTGATCACGTGGCTGATCATGAACTAATCACGAACCTGATCATACACTGATCACGTGACTGTGCATGCACTGATCACGTGGCTGAACATGAAATGATCACGTGGCTGATCATGCACTGATTATGTTGCTGATCATGCGCTGATCATGTTGCTGGCATGCAATGATCACATGGCTATCATGCACTGATCCCATGGCTCATCATGCACTGATACATGATTGATCATGCAGGGGTCACGTGGCTGTCATGAACTGTTCACGTGGCTGATCATACCCTGATCATGTGACTGATCATGCACTGATCACATGCCTGAACATGAACTGATCAAGTGCCTGATCATGCACTTATCACGTGACTGATCATGCACTCATCTCCTGCCTGATCGTGCACTGATCACGTGGCTGATCATGCACTGATCACGAAGCTGATCATACACTGGTCACGTGACTGTGCATGCACTGATCACGTGGCTGATCATACAGTGATCACGTGGCTGATCATGCACTGATTACATGGCTAATCATGCACTGATCACGTAGCTACAATTCAGTGATCACATGGCTATCATGCAGTGATCCCATGGCTCATCTTGCACTGATCACGTGACTGATCATGCAGGGGTCACGTTGCTATCATGCACTGATCACCTGCTGGATCATGCACTGATCACGTGGCTGATCATGCACTGATCATGAAGCTGATCATACACTGATCACGTGACTGTGCATGCACTGATCACGTGACTGAACATGCACTGATCATGTGACTGATCATACACTGGTCACGTGGCTAACATGCACTGATCACGTGGCTGATCATGCACTGATCACGTGGCTGATCATGCACTGAACAGGTGGCTATCATGCACTGATCTGTTGGCTATCATTCACTGATCATGTGTCGAATCCTGCAAAGATCACGTGACAGACCATGCACTGATCACGTGGCTATCATGCAATCATCAGGTGTCTATCATGCACTGATCAGGTGGCTATCATTCACTGATCATGTGTCGAATCCTGCAATGATCACGTGACTGATCATGCACTGATCACGTGACTGATCATGCATTGATCACGTAGCTATCATGCACTGATCACGTGACTGATCATGCACTGATAACGTGGGTATCATGCACTCATCACGTTGCTGATCATGCACTGATCACGTGACTGATCATTCACTGATCACGTAGCTATCATGCACTGATCACGTGACTGATCATGCACTGATCATGTGGCTATCATGCACTGCTCAGGTGGCTCTCCTGCACTGATTAGGTGGCTATCATTCACTGATCACGTGACTGATCATACACTGATCACGTGGCTCATCATGCACTGATCACGTGGCTGATCATGCACTGATCACGTGGGTGATCATGCACTGATCAAATGGCTGATCATGCACTCTTCACGTGCCTGATCATGCAGTGATCACGTGGCTGACCATGCACTGATCACGAAGCTGATCATACACTGATCACGTGTCTGTGCATGCACTGAACCCGTGGCTGAACTTGCTATGATCACGTGGCTGATCATGCACTGATCACGAAGCTGATCATACAATGGACACGTGACTGTGCATGCACTGATCACTTGGCTGATCTTGCACTGTTCATGTGGCTGATCATGCACTGATCACGTGGTTGATCATACACTGATCACGTGGCTGATCATGAACTAATCACGAACCTGATCATACACTGATCACGTGACTGTGCATGCACTGATCACGTGGCTGAACATGAAATGATCACGTGGCTGATCATGCACTGATTATGATGCTGATCATGCGCTGATCATGTTGCTGGCATGCAATGATCACATGGCTATCATGCACTGATCCCATGGCTCATCATGCACTGATACGTGATTGATCATGCAGGGGTCACGTGGCTGTCATGCACTGTTCACGTGGCTGATCATACCCTGATCATGTGACTGATCATGCACTGATCACATGCCTGAACATGAACTGATCAAGTGCCTGATCATGCACTTATCACGTGACTGATCATGCACTCATCTCCTGCCTGATCGTGCACTGATCACGTGGCTGATCATGCACTGATTACGAAGCTGATCATACACTGGTCACGTGACTGTGCATGCACTGATCACGTGGCTGATCATACAGTGATCACGTGGCTGATCATGCACTGATTACATGGCTAATCATGCACTGATCACGTAGCTACAATTCAGTGATCACATGGCTATCATGCAGTGATCCCATGGCTCATCATGCACTGATCACGTGACTGATCATGCAGGGGTCACGTTGCTATCATGCACTGATCACCTGCTGGATCATGCACTGATCACGTGGCTGATCATGCACTGATCATGAAGCTGATCATACACTGATCACGTGACTCTGCATGCACTGATCACGTGGCTGAACATGCACTGATCCCATGGCTGGTCATACACTGATCATGTGACTGATCATACACTGGTCACCTGGCTAACATGCACTGATCACGTGGCTGATCATGCACTGATCACGTGGCTATCATGCAGTGACCAGTTGGCTATCATGCACTGATCAGGTGGCTATCATTCACTGATCATGTGTCGAATCATGCAATGATCACGTGACTGATCATGCACTGATCACGTGGGTGGTCATGCACTGATCACATGGCTATTCATACACTGATCACCTGACTGATCATGCACTAATCACGTTGCGGATCATGCACTGATCACGTGGCTGATCATAAACTGATCATGAGGCTGTTCATGCACTCATCACGTGTCTGATCATACACTGATCACATTACTGATAATGCACTGAACACGTGCCTGATCATGCACTGATCACGTGGCTCATCATGCACTGATCACGAAGCTGATCATATACTGATTACGTGACTGTGCATGCACTGATCACTTGGCTGATCTTGCACTGTTCATGTGGCTGATCATGCACTGTTCACGTGGTTGATCATACACTGATCACGTGGCTGATCATGAACTAATCACGAACCTGATCATACACTGATCACGTGACTGTGCATGCACTGATCACGTGGCTGATCATACACTGATCACGAGACTGCACATGCACTGATCACGTGGCTGATCATGCACTGAACACGACGCTTATCATACACTGATCACGTGACTGCATGCACTGATCACATGGCTGATCGTGCACTGATCACGTAGCTACAATTCAGTGATCACATGGCTATCATGCAGTGATCCCATGGCTCATCATGCACTGATCACGTGACTGATCATGCAGGGGTCACGTTGCTATCATGCACTGATCACCTGCTGGATCATGCACTGATCACGTGGCTGATCATGCACTGATCACGTGGCTGATCATGCACTGACCAGGTGGCTATCATGCACTGATCAGGTGGCTATCATTCACTGATCATGTGTCGAATCATGCAATGGTCACGTGACTGATCATGCACTGATCACGTGGCTCTTATGCACTGAGCAGGTGGCTATCATTCACTGATCAGGTGGTTATCACCCACTGATCAGGTGACTATCATGCAGTGCTCACGTGAATAATCATGCACTGATCAAGTAGCTATGATGCACTGATCACGTGACTGTGCATGCACGGATCACGTAACTGATCATGCACTGTTCACATGGCTATCTTCCAATGATCAGGTGTCTATCATGCACTGATCTGTTGGCTATCATTCACTGATCATGTGTCGAATCCTGCAAAGATCACGTGACAGACCATGCACTGATCACGTGGCTATCATGCAATCATCAGGTGTCTATCATGCACTGATCAGGTGGCTATCATTCACTGATCATGTGTCGAATCCTGCAATGATCACGTGACTGATCATGCACTGATCACGTGACTGATCATGCATTGATCACGTAGCTATCATGCACTGATCACGTGACTGATCATGCACTGATCACGTGGGTATCATGCACTCATCACGTGGCTGATCATGCACTGATCACGTGGGAGATCATGCACTGATCAAATGGCTGATCATGCACTCTTCACGTGCCTGATCATGCAGTGATCACGTGGCTGACCATGCACTGATCACGAAGCTGATCATACACTGATCACGTGTCTGTGCATGCACTGAACCCGTGGCTGAACTTGCTATGATCACGTGGCTGATCATGCACTGATCACGAAGCTGATCATACAATGGACACGTGACTGTGCATGCACTGATCACTTGGCTGATCTTGCACTGTTCATGTGGCTGATCATGCACTGATCACGTGGTTGATCATACACTGATCACGTGGCTGATCATGAACTAATCACGAACCTGATCATACACTGATCACGTGAATGTGCATGCACTGATCACGTGACTGAACATGAAATGATCACGTGGCTGATCATGCACTGATTATGTTGCTGATCATGCGCTGAGCATGTTGCTAGCATGCAATGATCACATGGCTATCATGCACTGATCCCATGGCTCATCATGCACTGATACGTGATTGATCATGCAGGGGTCACGTGGCTGTCATGCACTGTTCACGCGGCTGATCATACCCTGATCATGTGACTGATCATGCACTGATCACATGCCTGAACATGAACTGATCAAGTGCCTGATCATGCACTTATCACGTGACTGATCATGTACTCATCTCCTGCCTGATCGTGCACTGATCACGAAGCTGATCATACACTGGTCACGTGAATGTGGATGCACTAATCACATGGCTGAACATGCAATGATCACGTGGCTGATCATGCACTGATCACGTGGCTGATCATGCACTGATCACGTGGCTGATCATGCACTGATCACGTGGGAGATCATGCACTGATCACGTGGCTTATCATGCACTCTTCACGTGCCTGATCATGCACTGATCACGTGGCTGACCATGCACTGATCACGAAGCTGATTATACACTGATCACGTGTCTGTGCATGCACTGATCCCGTGGCTGATCATGCACTGATCACGTGTCTGATCATGCACTGATCGTGAAGCTGATCATACACTGATCACGTGACTCTGCACGCACTGATCACGCGGCTCATCATGCTTTGATCACCTGGCTGAGCATGCACTGATAACCTTGCGCTCATACACTTATTACGTGAATGATCATGCACTCTTCATGTGCCTGTTCATGCACTGATCACGTGGCTGACCATGTACTATTGACGAAGCTGATCATACATTGATCACGTGATTGTGCATGCACTGATCACGTGGCTGAACATGCACTGATCACGTGGGTGGTCATGCACTGATCACATGGCTGATCATACACTGATCACCTGACTGATCATGCACTAATCACGTTGCGGATCATGCACTGATCACGTGGCTGATCATAAACTGATCATGAGGCTGTTCATGCACTCATCACGTGTCTGATCATACACTGATCACATTACTGATAATGCACTGAACACGTGCCTGATCATGCACTGATCACGTGGCTCATCATGCACTGATCACGAAGCTGATCATATACTGATTACGTGACTGTGCATGCACTGATCACTTGGCTGATCTTGCACTGTTCATGTGGCTGATCATGCACTGTTCACGTGGTTGATCATACACTGATCACGTGGCTGATCATGAACTAATCACGAACCTGATCATACACTGATAACGTGACTGTGCATGCACTGATCACGTGGCTGATCATACACTGATCACGAGACTGCACATGCACTGATCACGTGGCTGATCATGCACTGAACACGACGCTTATCATACACTGATCACGTGACTGCATGCACTGATCACATGGCTGATCATGCACTGATCAGGTGGGAGATCATGCACTGATCACGTGGCTGATCATGCACTCTTCACTTGCCTGATCATGCACTGATCTCGTGGCTGACCATGCACTGATCACGAAGCTGATCATACACTGATCACGTGACTGTGCATGCACTGATCATGTGGTTGATCATGCACTGATCACCTGGCTGATCATGCACTGATAACCTTGCTATCATACACTGATCACGTGTCTGATCATGCCCTCTTCACGTGCCTGAAAATGAACTGATCACTTGGCTAACCATGCACTGATCACGAAGCTGATCATACACTGATCACCTGACTGTGCATGCACTGATCACGTGGCTGAACATGAAATGATCACGTGGCTTATCATGCACTGATTATGTTGCTGATCATGTGCTGATCATGTTGCTAGCATGCAATGATCACATGGCTATCATGCACTGATCCCATGGCTCATCAGGCACTGATACGTGATTGATCATGCAGGGGTCATTGGTTGTCATGCACTGTTCACGTGGCTGATCATACCCTGATCATGTGACTGATCATGCACTGATCACATGCCTGAAAATGAACTGATCAAGTACCTGATCATGCACTTATCACGTGACTGATCATGCACTCATCACATGCCTGATCATGCACTGATCACGTGGCTGATCATGCACTGATCACCAAGCTGATCATACACTGCTCACGTGACTGTGCATGCACTGATCACGTGGCTGATAATACATTGATCACGTGGCGAAACATGCACTGATCATGTGACTGATTATGCACTGATCATATGCCTGATCAGTAACTGATCACGTGCCTGATCATGCACTTATCACGTGACTGATCATGCACTCATCACGTGCCTGATCGTGCACTGATCACGTGGCTGATCATGCACTCATCATGAATCTGATCATACACTGGTCACGGGACTGTGCATGCACTGATCACATGGCTGATCATACAGTGATCACGTGGCTGATCATGCACTGATTACATGGCTGATCATGCACTGATCACGTAGCTACAATTCAGTGATCACATGGCTATCATGCAGTTATCCCATGGCTCATCATGCACTGATCACGTGACTGATCATGCAGGGGTCACGTTGCTCTCATGCACTGATCACCTGCTGGATCATGCACTGATCACGTGGCTGATCATGCACTGATCCCATGGCTGGTCATACACTGATCATGTGACTGATCATACACTGGTCACGTGGCTAACATGCACTGATCACGTGGCTGATCATGCACTGATCACGTGGCTATCATGCACTGACCAGGTGGCTATCATGCACTGATCAGGTGGCTATCATTCACTGATCATGTGTCGAATCATGCAATGATCACGTGACTGATCATGCACTGATCACGTGGCTCTTATGCACTGAGCAGTTGGCTATCATTCACTGATCAGGTGGTTATCACCCACTGATCAGTTGACTATCATGCAGTGCTCACGTGAATTATCATGCACTGATCAAGTAGCTATGATGCACTGATCACGTGACCGGGCATGCACGGATCACGTAACTGATCATGCACTGTTCACATGGCTATCTTCCAATGATCAGGTGTCTATCATGCACTGATCTGTTGGCTATCATTCACTGATCATGTGTCGAATCCTGCAAAGATCACGTGACAGATCATGCACTGATCACGTGGCTATCATGCAATCATCAGGTGTCTATCATGCACTGATTAGGTGGCTATCATTCACTGATCATGTGTCGAATCCTGCAATGATCACGTGACTGATCATGCACTGATCACGTGACTGATCATGCCCTGATCACGTAGCTATCATGCACTGATCACGTGACTGATCATGCACTGATAACGTGGGTATCATGCACTCATCACGTGGCTGATCATGCACTGATCACGTGACTGGTCATTCACTGATCACGTAGCTATCATGCACTGATCATGTGACTGATCATGCACTGATCACGTGGCTATCATGCACTGCTCAGGTGGCTCTCCTGCACTGATTAGGTGGCTATCATTCACTGATCACGTGACTGATCATACACTGATCACGTGGCTATCATGCACTGATCTCGTGAGTGCCCATGCACTCATCACCTCCTGATCATGCACCTAACACGTGACTGAATATGCACTGATCACGTGGCTATCATGCACTGATCACGTGACTGATCAGGCACTGATCACATCATGGACCATGCACTGATCAAGTGGCTATCATGCACTGATCATGTGACTGAATATGCACTGATCACGTGGCTATTAGGCACTGATCAGGTGACTATCATGCAGTGCTCACGTGGATAATCATGCACTGATCATGTAGCTATCATGCACTTATCACGTGATTGGGCATTTACTGATCACATAACTGATCATGCACTGATCACGTGGCTATCATGCACTGATAAAGTGGCTATAATTCACTGATCATGTGTCGAATCATGCAATGGTCAGGTGACTGATCATGCACTGATCACGTGATTGGGCATGCACTGATCACGTAACTGATCATGCACTGATCACGTGGCTATCATGCACTGATCATGTGGCTATCATGCACTGATCAGGTGGCTATCATTCACTGATCATGTGTCGAATCATGCAATGATCACGTGACTGATCATGCACTGATCACTTGGCTATCATGCACTGATCAGGTGGCTATCATGCACTGATCAGGTGGCTCTCATTCACTGATCATGCACTGATCATGTGACTCATCATGCACTGATCACATGGCTCTTACGCACTGAGCAGGTGGCTATCTTTCACTGATCAGGTGGCTATCATCCACTGATCAGGTGACTATCATGCAGTGCTCACGTGGATAATCATGCACTGATTATGTAGCCATGATGCACTGATCACGTGATTGGGCATGCACTGATCACGTAACTGATCATGCACTCATCAGGTGACTCATCATGCACTGATTACGTGGCTATCATGCACTGATGAGGTGGCTATCATTCACTGGTCATGTGTCGAATCATGCACTGACCACCTGACTGATCATGCACTGATCACGTGACTGTGCATGCACGGATCACGTAACTGATCATGCACTGTTCACATGGCTATCTTGCAATGATCAGTTGTCTAACATGCACTGATCTGGTGGCTATCATTCACTGATCATGTGTCGAATCATGCAATGATCAGGTGACTGATAATGCACTGATCACGTGATTGGGCATGCACTGATCACGTAACTGATCATGCACTGATCACGTGGCTATCAAGCACTGATCATGAGGCTATCATGCACTGATCCTGTGGCTATCATTAACTGATCATGTGTCGAATCATGCAATGATCACGTGACTGATCATGCACTGATCTCGTGACTGATCATGCACTGATCACGTGGCTATCATGCACTGATCACGTGACTGATCAGGCACTGATCACATCACGGACCATGCCCTGATCAAGTGGCTATCATGCACTGATCATGTGACTGAATATGCACTGATCACGTGGCTATTAGGCACTGATCAGGTGACTATCATGCAGTGCTCTCGTGGATAATCATGCACTGATCATGTAGCTATCATGCACTTATCACGTGATTGGGCATTTACTGATCACGTAACTGATCATGCACTGATCACGTGGCTGTCATTCACTGCTCAGGTGGCTCTCCTGCACTGATTAGGTGGCTATCATTCACTGATCACGTGACTGATCATGCACTGATCACGTGGCTATCATGCACTGATCACGTGAGTGCCCATGCACTGATCACCTACTGATCATGCACTGAATACATGACTGAATATGCACTGATCACGTGGCTATCATGCACTGATCTCGTGACTGATCATGCACTGATCACGTGGCTATCATGCACTGACCAGGTGGCTATCATGCACTGATCACGTGGCTATCATGCACTGACCAGGTGGCTATCATGCACTGATCAGGTGACCATCATTCACTGATCATGTGTCGAATCCTGCAAAGATCACGTGACAGATCATGCACTGATCACGTGGCTATCATGCAATGATTAGGTGTCTATCATGCACTGATCAGGTGGCTATCATTCACTGATCATGTGTCGAATCCTGCAATGATCACCTGACTGATCATGCACTGATCACGTGACTGATCATGCACTGATTACGTAGCTATCATGCACTGATCACGTGACTGATCATGCACTGATAACGTGGGTATCATGCACACATCACGTGGCTGATCATGCACTGATCACGTGACTGATCATGCACTGATCACGTAGCTATCATGCACTGATCATGTGACTGATCATGCACTGATCAATTGGCTATCATGCACTGCTCAGGTGGCTCTGCTGCACTGATTAGGTGGTTATCATTCACTAATCACGTAACTGATCATGCACTGATACCGTGAGTGCCCATGCACTGATCACCTACTGATCATGCACTGAACACGTGACTGAATATGCACTGATCATGTGGCTATCATGCACTGATCACGTGACTGATCAGGCACTGATCACATCACGGACCATGCACTGATCAAGTGGCTATCATGCACTGATCACGTGACTGATAATGCACTGATCACGTGGCTATTAGGCACTGATCAGGTGACTATCATGCAGTGCTCACGTGGATAATCATGCACTGATCATGTAGCTATCATGCACTTATCACGTGATTGGGCATTTACTGATAGGTAACTGATCATGCACTGATCACGTGGCTATCATGCACTGATAAAGTGGCTATCATTCACTGATCATGTGTCGAATCATGCAATGATCAGGTGACTGATCATGCACTGATCACGTGATTGGGCATGGACTGATCACGTAACTTATCATGCACTGATCACGTGGCTATCATGCACTGATCAAGTGGCTATCATGCACTGATCAGGAGGCTATCATTCACTGTTCATGTGTTGAATCATGCAATGATCATGTGACTGATCATGCACTGATCACGTGACTGATCATGCACTGATCACATGGCTCTTATGCACTGAGCAGGTGGCTATCTTTCACTGATCAGGTGGCTATCATCCACTGATCAGGTGACTATCATGCAGTGCTCACGTGGATAATCATGCACTGATCATGTAGCTATGATGCACTGATCAGGTGATTGGGCATGCACTGATCACGTAACTGATCATGCATGATCAGGTGACTCATCATGCACTGATTACGTGGCTATCATGCACTGATCACGTGGCTATCATGCACTGATCAGGTGGCTATCATGCACTGATCAGGTGGCTATGATTCACTGATCATGTGTCGAATCATGCAATGAACACGTGACTATCATGCACTGATCACGTGGCTCTTATGCACTGAGCAGGTGGCTATCATTCACTGATCAGGTGGCTATCATCCACTGATCAGGTGACCATCATGCAGTGCTCACGTGGATATTCATGCACTGATCATGTAGCTATGATGCACTGATCACGTGATTGGGCATGCACTGATCACGTAACTGATCATGCATGATCAGGTGACTCATCATGCACTGATTATGTGGCTATCATGCACTGATCAGGTGGCTATCATGCACTGATCACGTGGCTATCATGCACTGATCAGGTGGCTATCATTCACTGATCATGTGTAATCATGCAATGATCACGTGACTGATCATGCACTGATCACTTGGCTCTTATGCACTGAGCAGGTGGCTATCATTCACTGATCAGGTGGCTATCATCCACTGACCAGGCGACTATCATGCAGTGCTCAGGTGGATAATCATGCACTGATCATGTAGCTATGATGCACTGATCACGTAACTGATAATGCACTGATGAAGTGACTCATCATGCACTGATTACGTGGCTGTCATGCACTGATCACGTGGCTATCATGCACTGATGAGGTGACTATCATTCACTGGTCATGTGTCGAATCATGCACTGATCACGTGACTGATCATGCAGGGGTCACGTTGCTATCATGCACTGATCACCTGCTGGATCATGCACTGATCACGTGGCTGATCATGCACTGATCATGAAGCTGATCATACACTGATCACGTGACTGTGCATGCACTGATCACGTGGCTGAACATGCACTGATCCCATGGCTGGTCATACACTGATCGTGTGACTGATCATACACTGGTCACGTGGCTAACATGCACTGATCACGTGGCTGATCATACACTGATCAAGTGCCTGATCATGCACTGATTACGTGGCTGATCATTCACTGATCACGATGCTGATCATACACTAATCCCGAGACTGTGCATGCACGGATCACATGGCTGATCATGCACTGGTCACGTGGGTGATCATGCACTGATCACATGGCTGTTCATACCCTGATCACGTGCCTGATCATGCACTGATCACATGGCTCATCATGCACTGATCAGGTGGGGATCATGCACTGATCACGTGGCTGATCATGCACTCTTCACTTGCCTGATCATGCACTGATCTCGTGGCTGACCATGCACTGATCACGAAGCTGATCATACACTGATCACGTGACTGTGCATGCACTGATCATGTGGATATCATCCAATGATCAGGTGTCTATCACTCACTGATCTGGTGGCTATCATTCACTGATCATGTGTCGATTCATGCAATGATCACGTGACTGACCATGCGCTGATCACGTGACTGATCATGCAGTGATCACGTAGCTATCATGCACTAATCACGTGGCTGATCATGCACTGATCACGTGACTAGTCATGCACTGATCATGTGACTGATCAGTCACTGATAACCTGACTATAATGCACTGATCATGTGGCTATCATGCACTTATGAGGTGGCTAGCATTCACAGATCACGTGGCTATCATGCACTGATCAGGTGGTTATCATTCATTGATCACGTGTCTGATCATGCACTGATCACGTCGCTATCATGCACTGATCAGGTGGCTATCATTCACTGATCACATGGCTGATCATGCATTGATTACGTGACTGATCATGCACTTATCACGTGGCTATCATGCACTGATCACGTGGCTATCATGCACTGATCACGTGGCTGATCATGTAGTGATCACGTGGCTATCATTCAATGATCACGTGGCTGAACATTCAGTGATCATCTGGCTTTACTGCACTGATCACGTGACTGTGCATTCAGTGATCACGTGGATATCATACACTGATCACGTGAGATATCATGCACTGATCATGTGTCTGATCATGCACTGATAAGTTGGGTGATCATGCACTAATCACGTGACTGATGACGCACTGATTACGTGGTTATCATGCACTGATATGGTGGCTATGATACCCTGATCACGTGGCTGATCATACACAGATCACATGACTGATTATTCACTGATCACCTGGCTCTCATGTATTGATCACGTGGCTATCATGCAATGATCACGTGGCTGATCATACACTGATCACGTGGCTGATCATGTAGTCATCACATGGATGATACACCCTGATCTCGTGACTCATCATGCACTTATCACCTAGCTGTCATGCACTGATCACGGGGCTGATCAGGCACTGATCATGTGAGTGATCATGAACTGATCACGTGGCTATCATGCACTGATCACTTGGCTGAATGTACACTGGTCACGTAACTGATCATGCACTGATCACGTGGCAATCATTCACTGATCACGTGGCTGATCATGCAGTGATCACGTGGATGATCATAGAGTGATAACGTGACTGACCATGCACTGATCATGTGGCTGATCGTGCACTGATAACGTGGGTGATCATGCACTGATCACGTGACTGATGATGCACTGATAACGTGGCTATCATGCACTGATCAGTTGGCTATGATACCGTTATCAAGTGGATGATCATACACTGATCACGTGACTGATCATGCACTAATCATGTGGCTATAATGCACCGATCACGTGGCTGATCATACACTGATCACGTGGCTGATCATGCACAGATCACGTGGCTGATCATACACAGATCACATGACGGATTATTCACTGATCACCTGGCTCTCATGAATTGATCACGTGGCTATCATGCAATTATCACGTGGCTGATCATACACTGATCACGTGGCTGATCATGCACTAATCATGTGGCTATAATGCACCGATCACGTGGCTGATCATACACTGATCACGTGGCTGATCATGCACAGATCATGTGGCTGATCATGCACAGATCACGTGACTAATCATGAACTGAACACGTGGCTATCAGGCACTGATCAGCTGGCTATCATTCACTAAACACGTGGCTGATCATGCACTGATCACGTGGCTGATCATGTACTGATCACGTGACTGATCATGCGCTGATCAGCTGTCTATCATTCACTGAACACGTGTCTGAATATGCACTGATCACGTGGCTGATAATGTACTGATCACGTTTCTGATAATGCACTGATCACGTGGCTGACATGCACTGACCAGGTGGCTGACCATACACTGTTCACGTGGCTATCATTTACTGATCATTTGACTGTGCATGCATTGATCACGTGGATGATCATACAATGATGACATGACTGATCATGCACTGTTCACGTGACTGATCATGCACTGATTACGTTGCTATCATGCACTGCTCAGGTGGCTATCATGCACTGATCACTGATCATGGCCATCATGCACTGATCCCGTGAGTGCCCATGCACTGATCACCTGACTGATCATGCACTGAACACGTGACTGAACATGCACTGATCACGTGGCTATCATGCACTGATCACGTGGCTATCATGCCCTGATCACGTGACTGATCAGGCACTGATCACATCACGGACCATGCACTGATCAGGTGGCTATCATGCACTGATCACTTGACTGATCA
Source organism: Bos javanicus (assembly GCF_032452875.1). Taxonomy (NCBI): domain Eukaryota; kingdom Metazoa; phylum Chordata; class Mammalia; order Artiodactyla; family Bovidae; genus Bos; species Bos javanicus. Next base: position 444,970 of record NW_026893628.1, read on the forward strand.
TGCACTGATCATGTGACTGATAATGCACTGATCACGTGGCTATCATGCACTGATCACGTGACTGATCATTCACTGAACACGTAGCAATCATGCACTGATCACGTGATTGATCATGCACTGGTCACGTTGCTATCATGCACTGATCACGTGGCTGATCATACACTGATCACGTAACTGATCATGCACTGATCACGTGGCTATCATTCAATGATCACGTGGCTGAACATTCAGTGATCATCTGGCTTTACTGCACTGATCACGTGACTGTGCATTCAGTGTTCACGTGGATATCATACAATGATCACGTGAGATATCATGCACTGATCATGTGTCTGCTCATGCACTGATAAGTTGGGTAATCATGCACTAGTCACGTGACTGATGACGCACTGATTACGTGGTTATCATGCACTGATAAGGTGGCTATGATACCCTGATCACGTGGCTGATCATACACAGATCACATGACTGATTATTCACTGATCACCTGGCTCTCATGAATTGATCACGTGGCTATCATGCAATTATCGCGTGGCTGATCATACACTGATCACGTGGCTGATCATACACAGATCTCGTGACAGATCTTCCACTGATCACGTGGGTAACATGCACTGATAACGTGGCTATCATGCACTGACCACGTGGCTGATCCTACACTGATCACGTGGCTGATCATGCACAGATCACGTGACTAATCATGAAATGATCACGGGGCTATCATTCACTGATCACATGGATATCATGCACTGAACACGTGGCTGGTCATACACTGATCATGTGACTGATCAGACACTGATCACTTGGCTATCATCCACTGATCACGTGACTGATCATGCACTGATCACGTGGCTATCATTCACTGATCCCCTGGCTGATCAAACACCTATCACCTGACAGATCATGCACTGATCACGTGGCTATCATGCACTGATCAGGTGGCTATCATGCACTGATCACGTGGCTGATCATACACTGCTAACGTAACTGATCATGCACTGATCACATGGATATCATGCACTGATCACGTGGATATCATGCACTGATCTCGTGACTGCGGATGCAGTGATCACGTAACTGATCATGCACTGATCACGTGTCTGATCATGCACTGATCACGTGTCTGATCATGCACTGATCACGTGACTGATCATGCACTGATCACCTGGCTATTATGCACTGATCAGGTAACTGATCATGCACTGATCACTTCGCTATCATCCACTTATCACATGACTGTGCATGCACTGATCTCGTGGCTATATGCACTGATTTACTGACTGATCATGCACTGATCACGTGGCTATCATCCGCTGATCACATGTCTGTGCATGCCCTGATCACGTGGATGGTCATGTACTGATCACGTGGCTTATCATGCCCTGATCACGTGGCTGATCATACACTGATCACGTGACTGATCATGCACTGATCACGTGGCTATCATGAACTGATCAGGTGGCAATCACGCACTGATCCAGTGGCTATCATGAACTGATTAGGTGGCTATCATTCTCTGATCACGTGAGTGATCATGCACTGATCATGTGACTGATCATGCACTGATCACGTGGCTCTTATGCACTGATCAGGTGGCTATCATTCACTGGTCAGGTGGCTATCATCCAGTGCTCACGTGGATAATCATGCACTGATCATGTAGCTATGATGCACTGATCACGTGATTGGGCATGCACTGTTCACGTGCCTGATCATGCACTGATCAGGTGGCTATCATTCACTGGTCATGTGTCGAATCATGCAATGATCACGTGACTGATCATGCACTGATCACATGACTGCGCATGCACTGATCACGTAACTGATCATGCACTGATCAAGTGGATATCATCCAATGATCAGGTGTCTATCACTCACTGATCTGGTGGCTATCATTCACTGATCATGTGTCGATTCATGCAATGATCACATGACTGACCATGCGCTGATCACGTGACTGATCATGCAGTGATCACGTAGCTATCATGCACTAATCACGTGGCTGATCATGCACTGATCACGTGACTAGTCATGCACTGATCATGTGACTGATCAGTCACTGATAACCTGACTATAATGCACTGATCATGTGGCTATCATGCACTTATGAGGTGGCTAGCATTCACAGATCACGTGGCTATCATGCACTGATCAGGTGGTTATCATTCATTGATCACGTGTCTGATCATGCACTGATCACGTCGCTATCATGCACTGATCAGGTGGCTATCATTCACTGATCACATGGCTGATCATGCATTGATTACGTGACTGATCATGCACTTATCACGTGGCTATCATGCACTGATCACGTGGCTATCATGCACTGATCACGTGGCTGATCATGTAGTGATCACGTGGCTATCATTCAATGATCACGTGGCTGAACATTCAGTGATCATCTGGCTTTACTGCACTGATCACGTGACTGTGCATTCAGTGATCACGTGGATATCATACACTGATCACGTGAGATATCATGCACTGATCATGTGTCTGATCATGCACTGATAAGTTGGGTGATCATGCACTAATCACGTGACTGATGACGCACTGATTACGTGGTTATCATGCACTGATATGGTGGCTATGATACCCTGATCACGTGGCTGATCATACACAGATCACATGACTGATTATTCACTGATCACCTGGCTCTCATGTATTGATCACGTGGCTATCATGCAATGATCACGTGGCTGATCATACACTGATCACGTGGCTGATCATGCAGTCATCACATGGATGATACACCCTGATCTCGTGACTCATCATGCACTTATCACCTAGCTGTCATGCACTGATCACGGGGCTGATCAGGCACTGATCATGTGAGTGATCATGAACTGATCACGTGGCTATCATGCACTGATCACTTGGCTGAATGTACACTGGTCACGTAACTGATCATGCACTGATCACGTGGCAATCATTCACTGATCACGTGGCTGATCATGCAGTGATCACGTGGATGATCATAGAGTGATAACGTGACTGACCATGCACTGATCATGTGGCTGATCGTGCACTGATAACGTGGGTGATCATGCACTGATCACGTGACTGATGATGCACTGATAACGTGGCTATCATGCACTGATCAGTTGGCTATGATACCGTTATCAAGTGGATGATCATACACTGATCACGTGACTGATCATGCACTAATCATGTGGCTATAATGCACCGATCACATGGCTGATCATACACTGATCACGTGGCTGATCATGCACAGATCACGTGGCTGATCATACACAGATCACATGACGGATTATTCACTGATCACCTGGCTCTCATGAATTGATCACGTGGCTATCATGCAATTATCACGTGGCTGATCATACACTGATCACGTGGCTGATCATGCACTAATCATGTGGCTATAATGCACCGATCACGTGGCTGATCATACACTGATCACGTGGCTGATCATGCACAGATCATGTGGCTGATCATGCACAGATCACGTGACTAATCATGAACTGAACACGTGGCTATCAGGCACTGATCAGCTGGCTATCATTCACTAAACACGTGGCTGATCATGCACTGATCACGTGGCTGATCATGTACTGATCACGTGACTGATCATGCACTGATCAGCTGTCTATCATTCACTGAACACGTGGCTGAATATGCACTGATCACGTGGCTGATAATGTACTGATCACGTTTCTGATAATGCACTGATCACGTGGCTGACATGCACTGACCAGGTGGCTGACCATACACTGTTCACGTGGCTATCATTTACTGATCATTTGACTGTGCATGCATTGATCACGTGGATGATCATACAATGATGACATGACTGATCATGCACTGTTCACGTGACTGATCATGCACTGATTACGTTGCTATCATGCACTGCTCAGGTGGCTATCATGCACTGATTCGGTGGCTATCATTCACTGATCACGTGACTGATCATGCACTGATCACGTGGCCATCATGCACTGATCCCGTGAGTGCCCATGCACTGATCACCTGACTGATCATGCACTGAACACGTGACTGAACATGCACTGATCACGTGGCTATCATGCACTGATCACGTGGCTATCATGCCCTGATCACGTGACTGATCAGGCACTGATCACATCACGGACCATGCACTGATCAGGTGGCTATCATGCACTGATCACTTGACTGATCATGCACTGATCATGTGACTGATAATGCACTGATCACGTGGCTATCATGCACTGATCACGTGACTGATCATTCACTGAACACGTAGCAATCATGCACTGATCACGTGATTGATCATGCACTGGTCACGTTGCTATCATGCACTGATCACGTGGCTGATCATACACTGATCACGTAACTGATCATGCACTGATCACGTGGCTATCATTCAATGATCACGTGGCTGAACATTCAGTGATCATCTGGCTTTACTGCACTGATCACGTGACTGTGCATTCAGTGTTCACGTGGATATCATACAATGATCACGTGAGATATCATGCACTGATCATGTGTCTGCTCATGCACTGATAAGTTGGGTAATCATGCACTAGTCACGTGACTGATGACGCACTGATTACGTGGTTATCATGCACTGATAAGGTGGCTATGATACCCTGATCACGTGGCTGATCATACACAGATCACATGACTGATTATTCACTGATCACCTGGCTCTCATGAATTGATCACGTGGCTATCATGCAATTATCGCGTGGCTGATCATACACTGATCACGTGGCTGATCATACACAGATCTCGTGACAGATCTTCCACTGATCACGTGGGTAACATGCACTGATAACGTGGCTATCATGCACTGACCACGTGGCTGATCCTACACTGATCACGTGGCTGATCATGCACAGATCACGTGACTAATCATGAAATGATCACGGGGCTATCATTCACTGATCACATGGATATCATGCACTGAACATGTGGCTGGTCATACACTGATCATGTGACTGATCAGACACTGATCACTTGGCTATCATCCACTGATCACGTGACTGATCATGCACTGATCACGTGGCTATCATTCACTGATCCCCTGGCTGATCAAACACCTATCACCTGACAGATCATGCACTGATCACGTGGCTATCATGCACTGATCAGGTGGCTATCATGCACTGATCACGTGGCTGATCATACACTGCTAACGTAACTGATCATGCACTGATCACGTGGATATCATGCACTGATCACGTGGATATCATGCACTGATCTCGTGACTGCGGATGCAGTGATCACGTAACTGATCATGCACTGATCACGTGTCTGATCATGCACTGATCACGTGTCTGATCATGCACTGATCACGTGACTGATCATGCACTGATCACCTGGCTATTATGCACTGATCAGGTAACTGATCATGCACTGATCACTTCGCTATCATCCACTTATCACATGACTGTGCATGCACTGATCTCGTGGCTATATGCACTGATTTACTGACTGATCATGCACTGATCACGTGGCTATCATCCGCTGATCACATGTCTGTGCATGCCCTGATCACGTGGATGGTCATGTACTGATCACGTGGCTTATCATGCCCTGATCACGTGGCGGATCATACACTGATCACGTGACTGATCATGCACTGATCACGTGGCTATCATGAACTGATCAGGTGGCAATCACGCACTGATCCAGTGGCTATCATGAACTGATTAGGTGGCTATCATTCTCTGATCACGTGAGTGATCATGCACTGATCATGTGACTGATCATGCACTGATCACGTGGCTCTTATGCACTGATCAGGTGGCTATCATTCACTGGTCAGGTGGCTATCATCTAGTGCTCACGTGGATAATCATGCACTGATCATGTAGCTATGATGCACTGATCACGTGATTGGGCATGCACTGTTCACGTGCCTGATCATGCACTGATCAGCTGGCTATCATTCACTGGTCATGTGTCGAATCATGCAATGATCACGTGACTGATCATGCACTGATCACATGACTGCGCATGCACTGATCACGTAACTGATCATGCACTGATCAAGTGGATATCATCCAATGATCAGGTGTCTATCACTCACTGATCTGGTGGCTATCATTCACTGATCATGTGTCGATTCATGCAATGATCACATGACTGACCATGCGCTGATCACGTGACTGATCATGCAGTGATCACGTAGCTATCATGCACTAATCACGTGGCTGATCATGCACTGATCACGTGACTAGTCATGCACTGATCATGTGACTGATCAGTCACTGATAACCTGACTATAATGCACTGATCATGTGGCTATCATGCACTTATGAGGTGGCTAGCATTCACAGATCACGTGGCTATCATGCACTGATCAGGTGGTTATCATTCATTGATCACGTGTCTGATCATGCACTGATCACGTCGCTATCATGCACTGATCAGGTGGCTATCATTCACTGATCACATGGCTGATCATGCATTGATTACGTGACTGATCATGCACTTATCACGTGGCTATCATGCACTGATCACGTGGCTATCATGCACTGATCACGTGGCTGATCATGTAGTGATCACGTGGCTATCATTCAATGATCACGTGGCTGAACATTCAGTGATCATCTGGCTTTACTGCACTGATCACGTGACTGTGCATTCAGTGATCACGTGGATATCATACACTGATCACGTGAGATATCATGCACTGATCATGTGTCTGATCATGCACTGATAAGTTGGGTGATCATGCACTAATCACGTGACTGATGACGCACTGATTACGTGGTTATCATGCACTGATATGGTGGCTATGATACCCTGATCACGTGGCTGATCATACACAGATCACATGACTGATTATTCACTGATCACCTGGCTCTCATGTATTGATCACGTGGCTATCATGCAATGATCACGTGGCTGATCATACACTGATCACGTGGCTGATCATGCAGTCATCACATGGATGATACACCCTGATCTCGTGACTCATCATGCACTTATCACCTAGCTGTCATGCACTGATCACGGGGCTGATCAGGCACTGATCATGTGAGTGATCATGAACTGATCACGTGGCTATCATGCACTGATCACTTGGCTGAATGTACACTGGTCACGTAACTGATCATGCACTGATCACGTGGCAATCATTCACTGATCACGTGGCTGATCATGCAGTGATCACGTGGATGATCATAGAGTGATAACGTGACTGACCATGCACTGATCATGTGGCTGATCGTGCACTGATAACGTGGGTGATCATGCACTGATCACGTGACTGATGATGCACTGATAACGTGGCTATCATGCACTGATCAGTTGGCTATGATACCGTTATCAAGTGGATGATCATACACTGATCACGTGACTGATCATGCACTAATCATGTGGCTATAATGCACCGATCACATGGCTGATCATACACTGATCACGTGGCTGATCATGCACAGATCACGTGGCTGATCATACACAGATCACATGACGGATTATTCACTGATCACCTGGCTCTCATGAATTGATCACGTGGCTATCATGCAATTATCACGTGGCTGATCATACACTGATCACGTGGCTGATCATGCACTAATCATGTGGCTATAATGCACCGATCACGTGGCTGATCATACACTGATCACGTGGCTGATCATGCACAGATCATGTGGCTGATCATGCACAGATCACGTGACTAATCATGAACTGAACACGTGGCTATCAGGCACTGATCAGCTGGCTATCATTCACTAAACACGTGGCTGATCATGCACTGATCACGTGGCTGATCATGTACTGATCACGTGACTGATCATGCGCTGATCAGCTGTCTATCATTCACTGAACACGTGGCTGAATATGCACTGATCACGTGGCTGATAATGTACTGATCACGTTGCTGATAATGCACTGATCACGTGGCTGACATGCACTGACCAGGTGGCTGACCATACACTGTTCACGTGGCTATCATTTACTGATCATTTGACTGTGCATGCATTGATCACGTGGATGATCATACAATGATGACATGACTGATCATGCACTGATCACGTGACTGATCATGCACTGATTACGTGGCTATCATGCACTGCTCAGGTGGCTATCATGCACTGATTCGGTGGCTATCATTCACTGATCACGTGACTGATCATGCACTGATCACGTGGCCATCATGCACTGATCCCGTGAGTGCCCATGCACTGATCACCTGACTGATCATGCACTGAACACGTGACTGAACATGCACTGATCACGTGGCTATCATGCACTGATCACGTGGCTATCATGCACTGCTCACGTGGCTATCATGCACTGATCACGTGGCTATCATGCACTGATCACGTGACTGATCATTCACTGATCACGTAGCAATCATGCACTGATCACGTGACTGATCATGCACTGATCACGTGGCTATCATGCACTGATCACGTGGCTATCATGCACTGATCACGTGACTGATCAGGCACTGATCACATCACGGACCATGCACTGATCAGGTGGCTATCATGCACTGATCACGTGGCTGATCATGCACTGATCATGTGACTGATAATGCACTGATCACGTGGCTATCATGCACTGATCACGTGACTGATCATTCACTGAACACGTGGCTATCATGCACTGATCACGTGGCTGATCATGCACTGGTCAGGTGGCTATCATGCACTGATCACGTGGCTGATCATACACTGATCACGTAACTGATCATGCACTGATCACGTGGCTATCATTCAATGATCACGTGGCTGAACATTCAGTGATCATCTGGCTTTACTGCACTGATCACGTGACTGTGCATTCAGTGTTCACGTGGATATCATACAATGATCACGTGAGATATCATGCACTGATCATGTGTCTGCTCATGCACTGATAAGTTGGGTAATCATGCACTAGTCACGTGACTGATGACGCACTGATTACGTGGTTATCATGCACTGATAAGGTGGCTATGATACCCTGATCACGTGGCTGATCATACACAGATCACATGACTGATTATTCACTGATCACCTGGCTCTCATGAATTGATCACGTGGCTATCATGCAATTATCGCGTGGCTGATCATACACTGATCACGTGGCTGATCATACACAGATCTCGTGACAGATCTTCCACTGATCACGTGGGTAACATGCACTGATAACGTGGCTATCATGCACTGACCACGTGGCTGATCCTACACTGATCACGTGGCTGATCATGCACAGATCACGTGACTAATCATGAAATGATCACGGGGCTATCATTCACTGATCACATGGATATCATGCACTGAACATGTGGCTGGTCATACACTGATCATGTGACTGATCAGACACTGATCACTTGGCTATCATCCACTGATCACGTGACTGATCATGCACTGATCACGTGGCTATCATTCACTGATCCCCTGGCTGATCAAACACCTATCACCTGACAGATCATGCACTGATCACGTGGCTATCATGCACTGATCAGGTGGCTATCATGCACTGATCACGTGGCTGATCATACACTGCTAACGTAACTGATCATGCACTGATCACGTGGATATCATGCACTGATCACGTGGATATCATGCACTGATCTCGTGACTGCGGATGCAGTGATCACGTAACTGATCATGCACTGATCACGTGGCTGATCATGCACTGATCACGTGTCTGATCATGCACTGATCACGTGACTGATCATGCACTGATCACCTGGCTATTATGCACTGATCAGGTAACTGATCATGCACTGATCACTTCGCTATCATCCACTTATCACATGACTGTGCATGCACTGATCTCGTGGCTATATGCACTGATTTACTGACTGATCATGCACTGATCACGTGGCTATCATCCGCTGATCACATGTCTGTGCATGCCCTGATCACGTGGCTGGTCATGTACTGATCACGTGGCTTATCATGCCCTGATCACGTGGCTGATCATACACTGATCACGTGACTGATCATGCACTGATCACGTGGCTATCATGAACTGATCAGGTGGCAATCACGCACTGATCCAGTGGCTATCATGCACTGATTAGGTGGCTATCATTCTCTGATCACGTGAGTGATCATGCACTGATCATGTGACTGATCATGCACTGATCACGTGGCTCTTATGCACTGATCAGGTGGCTATCATTCACTGGTCAGGTGGCTATCATCTAGTGCTCACGTGGATAATCATGCACTGATCATGTAGCTATGATGCACTGATCACGTGATTGGGCATGCACTGTTCACGTGCCTGATCATGCACTGATCAGCTGGCTATCATTCACTGGTCATGTGTCGAATCATGCAATGATCACGTGACTGATCATGCACTGATCACATGACTGCGCATGCACTGATCACGTAACTGATCATGCACTGATCAAGTGGATATCATCCAATGATCAGGTGTCTATCACTCACTGATCTGGTGGCTATCATTCACTGATCATGTGTCGATTCATGCAATGATCACATGACTGACCATGCGCTGATCACGTGACTGATCATGCAGTGATCACGTAGCTATCATGCACTAATCACGTGGCTGATCATGCACTGATCACGTGACTAGTCATGCACTGATCATGTGACTGATCAGTCACTGATAACCTGACTATAATGCACTGATCATGTGGCTATCATGCACTTATGAGGTGGCTAGCATTCACAGATCACGTGGCTATCATGCACTGATCAGGTGGTTATCATTCATTGATCACGTGTCTGATCATGCACTGATCACGTCGCTATCATGCACTGATCAGGTGGCTATCATTCACTGATCACATGGCTGATCATGCATTGATTACGTGACTGATCATGCACTTATCACGTGGCTATCATGCACTGATCACGTGGCTATCATGCACTGATCACGTGGCTGATCATGTAGTGATCACGTGGCTATCATTCAATGATCACGTGGCTGAACATTCAGTGATCATCTGGCTTTACTGCACTGATCACGTGACTGTGCATTCAGTGATCACGTGGATATCATACACTGATCACGTGAGATATCATGCACTGATCATGTGTCTGATCATGCACTGATAAGTTGGGTGATCATGCACTAATCACGTGACTGATGACGCACTGATTACGTGGTTATCATGCACTGATATGGTGGCTATGATACCCTGATCACGTGGCTGATCATACACAGATCACATGACTGATTATTCACTGATCACCTGGCTCTCATGTATTGATCACGTGGCTATCATGCAATGATCACGTGGCTGATCATACACTGATCACGTGGCTGATCATGCAGTCATCACATGGATGATACACCCTGATCTCGTGACTCATCATGCACTTATCACCTAGCTGTCATGCACTGATCACGGGGCTGATCAGGCACTGATCATGTGAGTGATCATGAACTGATCACGTGGCTATCATGCACTGATCACTTGGCTGAATGTACACTGGTCACGTAACTGATCATGCACTGATCACGTGGCAATCATTCACTGATCACGTGGCTGATCATGCAGTGATCACGTGGATGATCATAGAGTGATAACGTGACTGACCATGCACTGATCATGTGGCTGATCGTGCACTGATAACGTGGGTGATCATGCACTGATCACGTGACTGATGATGCACTGATAACGTGGCTATCATGCACTGATCAGTTGGCTATGATACCGTTATCAAGTGGATGATCATACACTGATCACGTGACTGATCATGCACTAATCATGTGGCTATAATGCACCGATCACATGGCTGATCATACACTGATCACGTGGCTGATCATGCACAGATCACGTGGCTGATCATACACAGATCACATGACGGATTATTCACTGATCACCTGGCTCTCATGAATTGATCACGTGGCTATCATGCAATTATCACGTGGCTGATCATACACTGATCACGTGGCTGATCATGCACTAATCATGTGGCTATAATGCACCGATCACGTGGCTGATCATACACTGATCACGTGGCTGATCATGCACAGATCATGTGGCTGATCATGCACAGATCACGTGACTAATCATGAACTGAACACGTGGCTATCAGGCACTGATCAGCTGGCTATCATTCACTAAACACGTGGCTGATCATGCACTGATCACGTGGCTGATCATGTACTGATCACGTGACTGATCATGCGCTGATCAGCTGTCTATCATTCACTGAACACGTGGCTGAATATGCACTGATCACGTGGCTGATAATGTACTGATCACGTTGCTGATAATGCACTGATCACGTGGCTGACATGCACTGACCAGGTGGCTGACCATACACTGTTCACGTGGCTATCATTTACTGATCATTTGACTGTGCATGCATTGATCACGTGGATGATCATACAATGATGACATGACTGATCATGCACTGATCACGTGACTGATCATGCACTGATTACGTGGCTATCATGCACTGCTCAGGTGGCTATCATGCACTGATTCGGTGGCTATCATTCACTGATCACGTGACTGATCATGCACTGATCACGTGGCCATCATGCACTGATCCCGTGAGTGCCCATGCACTGATCACCTGACTGATCATGCACTGAACACGTGACTGAACATGCACTGATCACGTGGCTATCATGCACTGATCACGTGGCTATCATGCCCTGATCACGTGACTGATCAGGCACTGATCACATCACGGACCATGCACTGATCAGGTGGCTATCATGCACTGATCACTTGACTGATCATGCACTGATCATGTGACTGAACATGCACTGATCACGTGGCTATCATGCACTGATCACGTGACTGATCATTCACTGAACACGTAGCAATCATGCACTGATCACGTGATTGATCATGCACTGGTCACGTTGCTATCATGCACTGATCACGTGGCTGATCATACACTGATCACGTAACTGATCATGCACTGATCACGTGGCTATCATTCAATGATCACGTGGCTGAACATTCAGTGATCATCTGGCTTTACTGCACTGATCACGTGACTGTGCATTCAGTGTTCACGTGGATATCATACAATGATCACGTGAGATATCATGCACTGATCATGTGTCTGCTCATGCACTGATAAGTTGGGTAATCATGCACTAATCACGTGACTGATGACGCACTGATTACGTGGTTATCATGCACTGATAAGGTGGCTATGATACCCTGATCACGTGGCTGATCATACACAGATCACATGACTGATTATTCACTGATCACCTGGCTCTCATGAATTGATCACGTGGCTATCATGCAATTATCGCGTGGCTGATCATACACTGATCACGTGGCTGATCATACACAGATCTCGTGACAGATCTTCCACTGATCACGTGGGTAACATGCACTGATAACGTGGCTATCATGCACTGACCACGTGGCTGATCCTACACTGATCACGTGGCTGATCATGCACAGATCACGTGACTAATCATGAAATGATCACGGGGCTATCATTCACTGATCACATGGATATCATGCACTGAACACGTGGCTGGTCATACACTGATCATGTGACTGATCAGACACTGATCACTTGGCTATCATCCACTGATCACGTGACTGATCATGCACTGATCACGTGGCTATCATTCACTGATCCCCTGGCTGATCAAACACCTATCACCTGACAGATCATGCACTGATCACGTGGCTATCATGCACTGATCAGGTGGCTATCATGCACTGATCACGTGGCTGATCATACACTGCTAACGTAACTGATCATGCACTGATCACATGGATATCATGCACTGATCACGTGGATATCATGCACTGATCTCGTGACTGCGGATGCAGTGATCACGTAACTGATCATGCACTGATCACGTGTCTGATCATGCACTGATCACGTGTCTGATCATGCACTGATCACGTGACTGATCATGCACTGATCACCTGGCTATTATGCACTGATCAGGTAACTGATCATGCACTGATCACTTCGCTATCATCCACTTATCACATGACTGTGCATGCACTGATCTCGTGGCTATATGCACTGATTTACTGACTGATCATGCACTGATCACGTGGCTATCATCCGCTGATCACATGTCTGTGCATGCCCTGATCACGTGGATGGTCATGTACTGATCACGTGGCTTATCATGCCCTGATCACGTGGCTGATCATACACTGATCACGTGACTGATCATGCACTGATCACGTGGCTATCATGAACTGATCAGGTGGCAATCACGCACTGATCCAGTGGCTATCATGAACTGATTAGGTGGCTATCATTCTCTGATCACGTGAGTGATCATGCACTGATCATGTGACTGATCATGCACTGATCACGTGGCTCTTATGCACTGATCAGGTGGCTATCATTCACTGGTCAGGTGGCTATCATCCAGTGCTCACGTGGATAATCATGCACTGATCATGTAGCTATGATGCACTGATCACGTGATTGGGCATGCACTGTTCACGTGCCTGATCATGCACTGATCAGGTGGCTATCATTCACTGGTCATGTGTCGAATCATGCAATGATCACGTGACTGATCATGCACTGATCACATGACTGCGCATGCACTGATCACGTAACTGATCATGCACTGATCAAGTGGATATCATCCAATGATCAGGTGTCTATCACTCACTGATCTGGTGGCTATCATTCACTGATCATGTGTCGATTCATGCAATGATCACATGACTGACCATGCGCTGATCACGTGACTGATCATGCAGTGATCACGTAGCTATCATGCACTAATCACGTGGCTGATCATGCACTGATCACGTGACTAGTCATGCACTGATCATGTGACTGATCAGTCACTGATAACCTGACTATAATGCACTGATCATGTGGCTATCATGCACTTATGAGGTGGCTAGCATTCACAGATCACGTGGCTATCATGCACTGATCAGGTGGTTATCATTCATTGATCACGTGTCTGATCATGCACTGATCACGTCGCTATCATGCACTGATCAGGTGGCTATCATTCACTGATCACATGGCTGATCATGCATTGATTACGTGACTGATCATGCACTTATCACGTGGCTATCATGCACTGATCACGTGGCTATCATGCACTGATCACGTGGCTGATCATGTAGTGATCACGTGGCTATCATTCAATGATCACGTGGCTGAACATTCAGTGATCATCTGGCTTTACTGCACTGATCACGTGACTGTGCATTCAGTGATCACGTGGATATCATACACTGATCACGTGAGATATCATGCACTGATCATGTGTCTGATCATGCACTGATAAGTTGGGTGATCATGCACTAATCACGTGACTGATGACGCACTGATTACGTGGTTATCATGCACTGATATGGTGGCTATGATACCCTGATCACGTGGCTGATCATACACAGATCACATGACTGATTATTCACTGATCACCTGGCTCTCATGTATTGATCACGTGGCTATCATGCAATGATCACGTGGCTGATCATACACTGATCACGTGGCTGATCATGCAGTCATCACATGGATGATACACCCTGATCTCGTGACTCATCATGCACTTATCACCTAGCTGTCATGCACTGATCACGGGGCTGATCAGGCACTGATCATGTGAGTGATCATGAACTGATCACGTGGCTATCATGCACTGATCACTTGGCTGAATGTACACTGGTCACGTAACTGATCATGCACTGATCACGTGGCAATCATTCACTGATCACGTGGCTGATCATGCAGTGATCACGTGGATGATCATAGAGTGATAACGTGACTGACCATGCACTGATCATGTGGCTGATCGTGCACTGATAACGTGGGTGATCATGCACTGATCACGTGACTGATGATGCACTGATAACGTGGCTATCATGCACTGATCAGTTGGCTATGATACCGTTATCAAGTGGATGATCATACACTGATCACGTGACTGATCATGCACTAATCATGTGGCTATAATGCACCGATCACATGGCTGATCATACACTGATCACGTGGCTGATCATGCACAGATCACGTGGCTGATCATACACAGATCACATGACGGATTATTCACTGATCACCTGGCTCTCATGAATTGATCACGTGGCTATCATGCAATTATCACGTGGCTGATCATACACTGATCACGTGGCTGATCATGCACTAATCATGTGGCTATAATGCACCGATCACGTGGCTGATCATACACTGATCACGTGGCTGATCATGCACAGATCATGTGGCTGATCATGCACAGATCACGTGACTAATCATGAACTGAACACGTGGCTATCAGGCACTGATCAGCTGGCTATCATTCACTAAACACGTGGCTGATCATGCACTGATCACGTGGCTGATCATGTACTGATCACGTGACTGATCATGCGCTGATCAGCTGTCTATCATTCACTGAACACGTGGCTGAATATGCACTGATCACGTGGCTGATAATGTACTGATCACGTTGCTGATAATGCACTGATCACGTGGCTGACATGCACTGACCAGGTGGCTGACCATACACTGTTCACGTGGCTATCATTTACTGATCA
This sequence comes from Bos javanicus, assembly GCF_032452875.1. NCBI lineage: Eukaryota > Metazoa > Chordata > Mammalia > Artiodactyla > Bovidae > Bos > Bos javanicus. The sequence continues at coordinate 461,354 of NW_026893628.1, forward strand.
TTTGACTGTGCATGCATTGATCACGTGGATGATCATACAATGATGACATGACTGATCATGCACTGATCACGTGACTGATCATGCACTGATTACGTGGCTATCATGCACTGCTCAGGTGGCTATCATGCACTGATTCGGTGGCTATCATTCACTGATCACGTGACTGATCATGCACTGATCACGTGGCCATCATGCACTGATCCCGTGAGTGCCCATGCACTGATCACCTGACTGATCATGCACTGAACACGTGACTGAACATGCACTGATCACGTGGCTATCATGCACTGATCACGTGGCTATCATGCCCTGATCACGTGACTGATCAGGCACTGATCACATCACGGACCATGCACTGATCAGGTGGCTATCATGCACTGATCACTTGACTGATCATGCACTGATCATGTGACTGAACATGCACTGATCACGTGGCTATCATGCACTGATCACGTGACTGATCATTCACTGAACACGTAGCAATCATGCACTGATCACGTGATTGATCATGCACTGGTCACGTTGCTATCATGCACTGATCACGTGGCTGATCATACACTGATCACGTAACTGATCATGCACTGATCACGTGGCTATCATTCAATGATCACGTGGCTGAACATTCAGTGATCATCTGGCTTTACTGCACTGATCACGTGACTGTGCATTCAGTGTTCACGTGGATATCATACAATGATCACGTGAGATATCATGCACTGATCATGTGTCTGCTCATGCACTGATAAGTTGGGTAATCATGCACTAATCACGTGACTGATGACGCACTGATTACGTGGTTATCATGCACTGATAAGGTGGCTATGATACCCTGATCACGTGGCTGATCATACACAGATCACATGACTGATTATTCACTGATCACCTGGCTCTCATGAATTGATCACGTGGCTATCATGCAATTATCGCGTGGCTGATCATACACTGATCACGTGGCTGATCATACACAGATCTCGTGACAGATCTTCCACTGATCACGTGGGTAACATGCACTGATAACGTGGCTATCATGCACTGACCACGTGGCTGATCCTACACTGATCACGTGGCTGATCATGCACAGATCACGTGACTAATCATGAAATGATCACGGGGCTATCATTCACTGATCACATGGATATCATGCACTGAACACGTGGCTGGTCATACACTGATCATGTGACTGATCAGACACTGATCACTTGGCTATCATCCACTGATCACGTGACTGATCATGCACTGATCACGTGGCTATCATTCACTGATCCCCTGGCTGATCAAACACCTATCACCTGACAGATCATGCACTGATCACGTGGCTATCATGCACTGATCAGGTGGCTATCATGCACTGATCACGTGGCTGATCATACACTGCTAACGTAACTGATCATGCACTGATCACATGGATATCATGCACTGATCACGTGGATATCATGCACTGATCTCGTGACTGCGGATGCAGTGATCACGTAACTGATCATGCACTGATCACGTGTCTGATCATGCACTGATCACGTGTCTGATCATGCACTGATCACGTGACTGATCATGCACTGATCACCTGGCTATTATGCACTGATCAGGTAACTGATCATGCACTGATCACTTCGCTATCATCCACTTATCACATGACTGTGCATGCACTGATCTCGTGGCTATATGCACTGATTTACTGACTGATCATGCACTGATCACGTGGCTATCATCCGCTGATCACATGTCTGTGCATGCCCTGATCACGTGGATGGTCATGTACTGATCACGTGGCTTATCATGCCCTGATCACGTGGCTGATCATACACTGATCACGTGACTGATCATGCACTGATCACGTGGCTATCATGAACTGATCAGGTGGCAATCACGCACTGATCCAGTGGCTATCATGAACTGATTAGGTGGCTATCATTCTCTGATCACGTGAGTGATCATGCACTGATCATGTGACTGATCATGCACTGATCACGTGGCTCTTATGCACTGATCAGGTGGCTATCATTCACTGGTCAGGTGGCTATCATCCAGTGCTCACGTGGATAATCATGCACTGATCATGTAGCTATGATGCACTGATCACGTGATTGGGCATGCACTGTTCACGTGCCTGATCATGCACTGATCAGGTGGCTATCATTCACTGGTCATGTGTCGAATCATGCAATGATCACGTGACTGATCATGCACTGATCACATGACTGCGCATGCACTGATCACGTAACTGATCATGCACTGATCAAGTGGATATCATCCAATGATCAGGTGTCTATCACTCACTGATCTGGTGGCTATCATTCACTGATCATGTGTCGATTCATGCAATGATCACATGACTGACCATGCGCTGATCACGTGACTGATCATGCAGTGATCACGTAGCTATCATGCACTAATCACGTGGCTGATCATGCACTGATCACGTGACTAGTCATGCACTGATCATGTGACTGATCAGTCACTGATAACCTGACTATAATGCACTGATCATGTGGCTATCATGCACTTATGAGGTGGCTAGCATTCACAGATCACGTGGCTATCATGCACTGATCAGGTGGTTATCATTCATTGATCACGTGTCTGATCATGCACTGATCACGTCGCTATCATGCACTGATCAGGTGGCTATCATTCACTGATCACATGGCTGATCATGCATTGATTACGTGACTGATCATGCACTTATCACGTGGCTATCATGCACTGATCACGTGGCTATCATGCACTGATCACGTGGCTGATCATGTAGTGATCACGTGGCTATCATTCAATGATCACGTGGCTGAACATTCAGTGATCATCTGGCTTTACTGCACTGATCACGTGACTGTGCATTCAGTGATCACGTGGATATCATACACTGATCACGTGAGATATCATGCACTGATCATGTGTCTGATCATGCACTGATAAGTTGGGTGATCATGCACTAATCACGTGACTGATGACGCACTGATTACGTGGTTATCATGCACTGATATGGTGGCTATGATACCCTGATCACGTGGCTGATCATACACAGATCACATGACTGATTATTCACTGATCACCTGGCTCTCATGTATTGATCACGTGGCTATCATGCAATGATCACGTGGCTGATCATACACTGATCACGTGGCTGATCATGCAGTCATCACATGGATGATACACCCTGATCTCGTGACTCATCATGCACTTATCACCTAGCTATCATGCACTGATCACGGGGCTGATCAGGCACTGATCATGTGAGTGATCATGAACTGATCACGTGGCTATCATGCACTGATCACTTGGCTGAATGTACACTGGTCACGTAACTGATCATGCACTGATCACGTGGCAATCATTCACTGATCACGTGGCTGATCATGCAGTGATCACGTGGATGATCATAGAGTGATAACGTGACTGACCATGCACTGATCATGTGGCTGATCGTGCACTGATAACGTGGGTGATCATGCACTGATCACGTGACTGATGATGCACTGATAACGTGGCTATCATGCACTGATCAGTTGGCTATGATACCGTTATCAAGTGGATGATCATACACTGATCACGTGACTGATCATGCACTAATCATGTGGCTATAATGCACCGATCACATGGCTGATCATACACTGATCACGTGGCTGATCATGCACAGATCACGTGGCTGATCATACACAGATCACATGACGGATTATTCACTGATCACCTGGCTCTCATGAATTGATCACGTGGCTATCATGCAATTATCACGTGGCTGATCATACACTGATCACGTGGCTGATCATGCAGTAATCATGTGGCTATAATGCACCGATCACGTGGCTGATCATACACTGATCACGTGGCTGATCATGCACAGATCATGTGGCTGATCATGCACAGATCACGTGACTAATCATGAACTGAACACGTGGCTATCAGGCACTGATCAGCTGGCTATCATTCACTAAACACGTGGCTGATCATGCACTGATCACGTGGCTGATCATGTGCTGATCACGTGACTGATCATGCACTGATCAGCTGTCTATCATTCACTGAACACGTGGCTGAATATGCACTGATCACGTGGCTGATAATGTACTGATCACATTGCTGATAATGCACTGATCACGTGGCTGACATGCACTGACCAGGTGGCTGACCATACACTGTTCACGTGGCTATCATTTACTGATCATTTGACTGTGCATGCATTGATCACGTGGATGATCATACAATGATGACATGACTGATCATGCACTGATCACGTGACTGATCATGCACTGATTACGTGGCTATCATGCACTGCTCAGGTGGCTATCATGCACTGATTCGGTGGCTATCATTCACTGATCACGTGACTGATCATGCACTGATCACGTGGCCATCATGCACTGATCCCGTGAGTGCCCATGCACTGATCACCTGACTGATCATGCACTGAACACGTGACTGAACATGCACTGATCACGTGGCTATCATGCACTGATCACGTGGCTATCATGCCCTGATCACGTGACTGATCAGGCACTGATCACATCACGGACCATGCACTGATCAGGTGGCTATCATGCACTGATCACTTGACTGATCATGCACTGATCATGTGACTGAACATGCACTGATCACGTGGCTATCATGCACTGATCACGTGACTGATCATTCACTGAACACGTAGCAATCATGCACTGATCACGTGATTGATCATGCACTGGTCACGTTGCTATCATGCACTGATCACGTGGCTGATCATACACTGATCACGTAACTGATCATGCACTGATCACGTGGCTATCATTCAATGATCACGTGGCTGAACATTCAGTGATCATCTGGCTTTACTGCACTGATCACGTGACTGTGCATTCAGTGTTCACGTGGATATCATACAATGATCACGTGAGATATCATGCACTGATCATGTGTCTGCTCATGCACTGATAAGTTGGGTAATCATGCACTAGTCACGTGACTGATGACGCACTGATTACGTGGTTATCATGCACTGATAAGGTGGCTATGATACCCTGATCACGTGGCTGATCATACACAGATCACATGACTGATTATTCACTGATCACCTGGCTCTCATGAATTGATCACGTGGCTATCATGCAATTATCGCGTGGCTGATCATACACTGATCACGTGGCTGATCATACACAGATCTCGTGACAGATCTTCCACTGATCACGTGGGTAACATGCACTGATAACGTGGCTATCATGCACTGACCACGTGGCTGATCCTACACTGATCACGTGGCTGATCATGCACAGATCACGTGACTAATCATGAAATGATCACGGGGCTATCATTCACTGATCACATGGATATCATGCACTGAACACGTGGCTGGTCATACACTGATCATGTGACTGATCAGACACTGATCACTTGGCTATCATCCACTGATCACGTGACTGATCATGCACTGATCACGTGGCTATCATTCACTGATCCCCTGGCTGATCAAACACCTATCACCTGACAGATCATGCACTGATCACGTGGCTATCATGCACTGATCAGGTGGCTATCATGCACTGATCACGTGGCTGATCATACACTGCTAACGTAACTGATCATGCACTGATCACGTGGATATCATGCACTGATCACGTGGATATCATGCACTGATCTCGTGACTGCGGATGCAGTGATCACGTAACTGATCATGCACTGATCACGTGTCTGATCATGCACTGATCACGTGTCTGATCATGCACTGATCACGTGACTGATCATGCACTGATCACCTGGCTATTATGCACTGATCAGGTAACTGATCATGCACTGATCACTTCGCTATCATCCACTTATCACATGACTGTGCATGCACTGATCTCGTGGCTATATGCACTGATTTACTGACTGATCATGCACTGATCACGTGGCTATCATCCGCTGATCACATGTCTGTGCATGCCCTGATCACGTGGATGGTCATGTACTGATCACGTGGCTTATCATGCCCTGATCACGTGGCTGATCATACACTGATCACGTGACTGATCATGCACTGATCACGTGGCTATCATGAACTGATCAGGTGGCAATCACGCACTGATCCAGTGGCTATCATGAACTGATTAGGTGGCTATCATTCTCTGATCACGTGAGTGATCATGCACTGATCATGTGACTGATCATGCACTGATCACGTGGCTCTTATGCACTGATCAGGTGGCTATCATTCACTGGTCAGGTGGCTATCATCCAGTGCTCACGTGGATAATCATGCACTGATCATGTAGCTATGATGCACTGATCACGTGATTGGGCATGCACTGTTCACGTGCCTGATCATGCACTGATCAGGTGGCTATCATTCACTGGTCATGTGTCGAATCATGCAATGATCACGTGACTGATCATGCACTGATCACATGACTGCGCATGCACTGATCACGTAACTGATCATGCACTGATCAAGTGGATATCATCCAATGATCAGGTGTCTATCACTCACTGATCTGGTGGCTATCATTCACTGATCATGTGTCGATTCATGCAATGATCACATGACTGACCATGCGCTGATCACGTGACTGATCATGCAGTGATCACGTAGCTATCATGCACTAATCACGTGGCTGATCATGCACTGATCACGTGACTAGTCATGCACTGATCATGTGACTGATCAGTCACTGATAACCTGACTATAATGCACTGATCATGTGGCTATCATGCACTTATGAGGTGGCTAGCATTCACAGATCACGTGGCTATCATGCACTGATCAGGTGGTTATCATTCATTGATCACGTGTCTGATCATGCACTGATCACGTCGCTATCATGCACTGATCAGGTGGCTATCATTCACTGATCACATGGCTGATCATGCATTGATTACGTGACTGATCATGCACTTATCACGTGGCTATCATGCACTGATCACGTGGCTATCATGCACTGATCACGTGGCTGATCATGTAGTGATCACGTGGCTATCATTCAATGATCACGTGGCTGAACATTCAGTGATCATCTGGCTTTACTGCACTGATCACGTGACTGTGCATTCAGTGATCACGTGGATATCATACACTGATCACGTGAGATATCATGCACTGATCATGTGTCTGATCATGCACTGATAAGTTGGGTGATCATGCACTAATCACGTGACTGATGACGCACTGATTACGTGGTTATCATGCACTGATATGGTGGCTATGATACCCTGATCACGTGGCTGATCATACACAGATCACATGACTGATTATTCACTGATCACCTGGCTCTCATGTATTGATCACGTGGCTATCATGCAATGATCACGTGGCTGATCATACACTGATCACGTGGCTGATCATGCAGTCATCACATGGATGATACACCCTGATCTCGTGACTCATCATGCACTTATCACCTAGCTGTCATGCACTGATCACGGGGCTGATCAGGCACTGATCATGTGAGTGATCATGAACTGATCACGTGGCTATCATGCACTGATCACTTGGCTGAATGTACACTGGTCACGTAACTGATCATGCACTGATCACGTGGCAATCATTCACTGATCACGTGGCTGATCATGCAGTGATCACGTGGATGATCATAGAGTGATAACGTGACTGACCATGCACTGATCATGTGGCTGATCGTGCACTGATAACGTGGGTGATCATGCACTGATCACGTGACTGATGATGCACTGATAACGTGGCTATCATGCACTGATCAGTTGGCTATGATACCGTTATCAAGTGGATGATCATACACTGATCACGTGACTGATCATGCACTAATCATGTGGCTATAATGCACCGATCACATGGCTGATCATACACTGATCACGTGGCTGATCATGCACAGATCACGTGGCTGATCATACACAGATCACATGACGGATTATTCACTGATCACCTGGCTCTCATGAATTGATCACGTGGCTATCATGCAATTATCACGTGGCTGATCATACACTGATCACGTGGCTGATCATGCACTAATCATGTGGCTATAATGCACCGATCACGTGGCTGATCATACACTGATCACGTGGCTGATCATGCACAGATCATGTGGCTGATCATGCACAGATCACGTGACTAATCATGAACTGAACACGTGGCTATCAGGCACTGATCAGCTGGCTATCATTCACTAAACACGTGGCTGATCATGCACTGATCACGTGGCTGATCATGTACTGATCACGTGACTGATCATGCGCTGATCAGCTGTCTATCATTCACTGAACACGTGGCTGAATATGCACTGATCACGTGGCTGATAATGTACTGATCACGTTGCTGATAATGCACTGATCACGTGGCTGACATGCACTGACCAGGTGGCTGACCATACACTGTTCACGTGGCTATCATTTACTGATCATTTGACTGTGCATGCATTGATCACGTGGATGATCATACAATGATGACATGACTGATCATGCACTGATCACGTGACTGATCATGCACTGATTACGTGGCTATCATGCACTGCTCAGGTGGCTATCATGCACTGATTCGGTGGCTATCATTCACTGATCACGTGACTGATCATGCACTGATCACGTGGCCATCATGCACTGATCCCGTGAGTGCCCATGCACTGATCACCTGACTGATCATGCACTGAACACGTGACTGAACATGCACTGATCACGTGGCTATCATGCACTGATCACGTGGCTATCATGCCCTGATCACGTGACTGATCAGGCACTGATCACATCACGGACCATGCACTGATCAGGTGGCTATCATGCACTGATCACTTGACTGATCATGCACTGATCATGTGACTGATAATGCACTGATCACGTGGCTATCATGCACTGATCACGTGACTGATCATTCACTGAACACGTAGCAATCATGCACTGATCACGTGATTGATCATGCACTGGTCACGTTGCTATCATGCACTGATCACGTGGCTGATCATACACTGATCACGTAACTGATCATGCACTGATCACGTGGCTATCATTCAATGATCACGTGGCTGAACATTCAGTGATCATCTGGCTTTACTGCACTGATCACGTGACTGTGCATTCAGTGTTCACGTGGATATCATACAATGATCACGTGAGATATCATGCACTGATCATGTGTCTGCTCATGCACTGATAAGTTGGGTAATCATGCACTAATCACGTGACTGATGACGCACTGATTACGTGGTTATCATGCACTGATAAGGTGGCTATGATACCCTGATCACGTGGCTGATCATACACAGATCACATGACTGATTATTCACTGATCACCTGGCTCTCATGAATTGATCACGTGGCTATCATGCAATTATCGCGTGGCTGATCATACACTGATCACGTGGCTGATCATACACAGATCTCGTGACAGATCTTCCACTGATCACGTGGGTAACATGCACTGATAACGTGGCTATCATGCACTGACCACGTGGCTGATCCTACACTGATCACGTGGCTGATCATGCACAGATCACGTGACTAATCATGAAATGATCACGGGGCTATCATTCACTGATCACATGGATATCATGCACTGAACACGTGGCTGGTCATACACTGATCATGTGACTGATCAGACACTGATCACTTGGCTATCATCCACTGATCACGTGACTGATCATGCACTGATCACGTGGCTATCATTCACTGATCCCCTGGCTGATCAAACACCTATCACCTGACAGATCATGCACTGATCACGTGGCTATCATGCACTGATCAGGTGGCTATCATGCACTGATCACGTGGCTGATCATACACTGCTAACGTAACTGATCATGCACTGATCACGCGGATATCATGCACTGATCACGTGTCTGATCATGCACTGATCACGTGTCTGATCATGCACTGATCACGTGACTGATCATGCACTGATCACCTGGCTATTATGCACTGATCAGGTAACTGATCATGCACTGATCACTTCGCTATCATCCACTTATCACATGACTGTGCATGCACTGATCTCGTGGCTATATGCAGTGATTTACTGACTGATCATGCACTGATCACGTGGCTATCATCCGCTGATCACATGTCTGTGCATGCCCTGATCACGTGGATGGTCATGTACTGATCACGTGGCTTATCATGCACTGATCACGTGGCTGATCATGCACTGATCACGTGACTGATCATGCACTGATCACGTGGCTATCATGAACTGATCAGGTGGCAATCACGCACTGATCCAGTGGCTATCATGAACTGATTAGGTGGCTATCATTCTCTGATCACGTGAGTGATCATGCACTGATCATGTGACTGATCATGCACTGATCACGTGGCTCTTATGCACTGATCAGGTGGCTATCATTCACTGGTCAGGTGGCTATCATCCAGTGCTCACGTGGATAATCATGCACTGATCATGTAGCTATGATGCACTGATCACGTGATTGGGCATGCACTGTTCACGTGCCTGATCATGCACTGATCAGGTGGCTATCATTCACTGGTCATGTGTCGAATCATGCAATGATCACGTGACTGATCATGCACTGATCACATGACTGCGCATGCACTGATCACGTAACTGATCATGCACTGATCAAGTGGATATCATCCAATGATCAGGTGTCTATCACTCACTGATCTGGTGGCTATCATTCACTGATCATGTGTCGATTCATGCAATGATCACATGACTGACCATGCGCTGATCACGTGACTGATCATGCAGTGATCACGTAGCTATCATGCACTAATCACGTGGCTGATCATGCACTGATCACGTGACTAGTCATGCACTGATCATGTGACTGATCAGTCACTGATAACCTGACTATAATGCACTGATCATGTGGCTATCATGCACTTATGAGGTGGCTAGCATTCACAGATCACGTGGCTATCATGCACTGATCAGGTGGTTATCATTCATTGATCACGTGTCTGATCATGCACTGATCACGTCGCTATCATGCACTGATCAGGTGGCTATCATTCACTGATCACATGGCTGATCATGCATTGATTACGTGACTGATCATGCACTTATCACGTGGCTATCATGCACTGATCACGTGGCTATCATGCACTGATCACGTGGCTGATCATGTAGTGATCACGTGGCTATCATTCAATGATCACGTGGCTGAACATTCAGTGATCATCTGGCTTTACTGCACTGATCACGTGACTGTGCATTCAGTGATCACGTGGATATCATACACTGATCACGTGAGATATCATGCACTGATCATGTGTCTGATCATGCACTGATAAGTTGGGTGATCATGCACTAATCACGTGACTGATGACGCACTGATTACGTGGTTATCATGCACTGATATGGTGGCTATGATACCCTGATCACGTGGCTGATCATACACAGATCACATGACTGATTATTCACTGATCACCTGGCTCTCATGTATTGATCACGTGGCTATCATGCAATGATCACGTGGCTGATCATACACTGATCACGTGGCTGATCATGCAGTCATCACATGGATGATACACCCTGATCTCGTGACTCATCATGCACTTATCACCTAGCTATCATGCACTGATCACGGGGCTGATCAGGCACTGATCATGTGAGTGATCATGAACTGATCACGTGGCTATCATGCACTGATCACTTGGCTGAATGTACACTGGTCACGTAACTGATCATGCACTGATCACGTGGCAATCATTCACTGATCACGTGGCTGATCATGCAGTGATCACGTGGATGATCATAGAGTGATAACGTGACTGACCATGCACTGATCATGTGGCTGATCGTGCACTGATAACGTGGGTGATCATGCACTGATCACGTGACTGATGATGCACTGATAACGTGGCTATCATGCACTGATCAGTTGGCTATGATACCGTTATCAAGTGGATGATCATACACTGATCACGTGACTGATCATGCACTAATCATGTGGCTATCATGCACTGATCACGTGGCTGATCATACACTGATCACGTGGCTGATCATGCACAGATCACGTGGCTGATCATACACAGATCACATGACGGATTATTCACTGATCACCTGGCTCTCATGAATTGATCACGTGGCTATCATGCAATTATCACGTGGCTGATCATACACTGATCACGTGGCTGATCATGCACTAATCATGTGGCTATAATGCACCGATCACGTGGCTGATCATACACTGATCACGTGGCTGATCATGCACAGATCATGTGGCTGATCATGCACAGATCACGTGACTAATCATGAACTGAACACGTGGCTATCAGGCACTGATCAGCTGGCTATCATTCACTAAACACGTGGCTGATCATGCACTGATCACGTGGCTGATCATGTGCTGATCACGTGACTGATCATGCGCTGATCAGCTGTCTATCATTCACTGAACACGTGGCTGAATATGCACTGATCACGTGGCTGATAATGTACTGATCACGTTGCTGATAATGCACTGATCACGTGGCTGACATGCACTGACCAGGTGGCTGACCATACACTGTTCACGTGGCTATCATTTACTGATCATTTGACTGTGCATGCATTGATCACGTGGATGATCATACAATGATGACATGACTGATCATGCACTGATCACGTGACTGATCATGCACTGATTACGTGGCTATCATGCACTGCTCAGGTGGCTATCATGCACTGATTCGGTGGCTATCATTCACTGATCACGTGACTGATCATGCACTGATCACGTGGCCATCATGCACTGATCCGTGAGTGCCCATGCACTGATCACCTGACTGATCATGCACTGAACACGTGACTGAACATGCACTGATCACGTGGCTATCATGCACTGATCACGTGGCTATCATGCCCTGATCACGTGACTGATCAGGCACTGATCACATCACGGACCATGCACTGATCAGGTGGCTATCATGCACTGATCACTTGACTGATCATGCACTGATCATGTGACTGATAATGCACTGATCACGTGGCTATCATGCACTGATCACGTGACTGATCATTCACTGAACACGTAGCAATCATGCACTGATCACGTGATTGATCATGCACTGGTCACGTTGCTATCATGCACTGATCACGTGGCTGATCATACACTGATCACGTAACTGATCATGCACTGATCACGTGGCTATCATTCAATGATCACGTGGCTGAACATTCAGTGATCATCTGGCTTTACTGCACTGATCACGTGACTGTGCATTCAGTGTTCACGTGGATATCATACAATGATCACGTGAGATATCATGCACTGATCATGTGTCTGCTCATGCACTGATAAGTTGGGTAATCATGCACTAATCACGTGACTGATGACGCACTGATTACGTGGTTATCATGCACTGATAAGGTGGCTATGATACCCTGATCACGTGGCTGATCATACACAGATCACATGACTGATTATTCACTGATCACCTGGCTCTCATGAATTGATCACGTGGCTATCATGCAATTATCGCGTGGCTGATCATACACTGATCACGTGGCTGATCATACACAGATCTCGTGACAGATCTTCCACTGATCACGTGGGTAACATGCACTGATAACGTGGCTATCATGCACTGACCACGTGGCTGATCCTACACTGATCACGTGGCTGATCATGCACAGATCACGTGACTAATCATGAAATGATCACGGGGCTATCATTCACTGATCACATGGATATCATGCACTGAACACGTGGCTGGTCATACACTGATCATGTGACTGATCAGACACTGATCACTTGGCTATCATCCACTGATCACGTGACTGATCATGCACTGATCACGTGGCTATCATTCACTGATCCCCTGGCTGATCAAACACCTATCACCTGACAGATCATGCACTGATCACGTGGCTATCATGCACTGATCAGGTGGCTATCATGCACTGATCACGTGGCTGATCATACACTGCTAACGTAACTGATCATGCACTGATCACATGGATATCATGCACTGATCACGTGGATATCATGCACTGATCTCGTGATGCGGATGCAGTGATCACGGACTGATCATGCACTGATCACGTGTCTGATCATGCACTGATCACGTGACTGATCATGCACTGATCACCTGGCTATTATGCACTGATCAGGTAACTGATCATGCACTGATCACTTCGCTATCATCCACTTATCACATGACTGTGCATGCACTGATCTCGTGGCTATATGCAGTGATTTACTGACTGATCATGCACTGATCACGTGGCTATCATCCGCTGATCACATGTCTGTGCATGCCCTGATCACGTGGATGGTCATGTACTGATCACGTGGCTTATCATGCACTGATCACGTGGCTGATCATGCACTGATCACGTGACTGATCATGCACTGATCACGTGGCTATCATGAACTGATCAGGTGGCAATCACGCACTGATCCAGTGGCTATCATGAACTGATTAGGTGGCTATCATTCTCTGATCACGTGAGTGATCATGCACTGATCATGTGACTGATCATGCACTGATCACGTGGCTCTTATGCACTGATCAGGTGGCTATCATTCACTGGTCAGGTGGCTATCATCCAGTGCTCACGTGGATAATCATGCACTGATCATGTAGCTATGATGCACTGATCACGTGATTGGGCATGCACTGTTCACGTGCCTGATCATGCACTGATCAGGTGGCTATCATTCACTGGTCATGTGTCGAATCATGCAATGATCACGTGACTGATCATGCACTGATCACATGACTGCGCATGCACTGATCACGTAACTGATCATGCACTGATCAAGTGGATATCATCCAATGATCAGGTGTCTATCACTCACTGATCTGGTGGCTATCATTCACTGATCATGTGTCGATTCATGCAATGATCACGTGACTGACCATGCGCTGATCACGTGACTGATCATGCAGTGATCACGTAGCTATCATGCACTAATCACGTGGCTGATCATGCACTGATCACGTGACTAGTCATGCACTGATCATGTGACTGATCAGTCACTGATAACCTGACTATAATGCACTGATCATGTGGCTATCATGCACTTATGAGGTGGCTAGCATTCACAGATCACGTGGCTATCATGCACTGATCAGGTGGTTATCATTCATTGATCACGTGTCTGATCATGCACTGATCACGTCGCTATCATGCACTGATCAGGTGGCTATCATTCACTGATCACATGGCTGATCATGCATTGATTACGTGACTGATCATGCACTTATCACGTGGCTATCATGCACTGATCACGTGGCTATCATGCACTGATCACGTGGCTGATCATGTAGTGATCACGTGGCTATCATTCAATGATCACGTGGCTGAACATTCAGTGATCATCTGGCTTTACTGCACTGATCACGTGACTGTGCATTCAGTGATCACGTGGATATCATACACTGATCACGTGAGATATCATGCACTGATCATGTGTCTGATCATGCACTGATAAGTTGGGTGATCATGCACTAATCACGTGACTGATGACGCACTGATTACGTGGTTATCATGCACTGATATGGTGGCTATGATACCCTGATCACGTGGCTGATCATACACAGATCACATGACTGATTATTCACTGATCACCTGGCTCTCATGTATTGATCACGTGGCTATCATGCAATGATCACGTGGCTGATCATACACTGATCACGTGGCTGATCATGCAGTCATCACATGGATGATACACCCTGATCTCGTGACTCATCATGCACTGATCACGTAGCTATCATGCACTGATCACGGGGCTGATCAGGCACTGATCACGTGACTGATCATGCACTGATCACGTGGCTATCATGCACTGATCACGTGGCTGAATGTACACTGGTCACGTAACTGATCATGCACTGATCACGTGGCAATCATGCACTGATCACGTGGCTGATCATGCACTGATCACGTGGATGATCATAGAGTGATAACGTGACTGACCATGCACTGATCATGTGGCTGATCGTGCACTGATAACGTGGCTGATCATGCACTGATCACGTGACTGATCATGCACTGATAACGTGGCTATCATGCACTGATCAGTTGGCTATGATACCGTTATCAAGTGGATGATCATACACTGATCACGTGACTGATCATGCACTAATCATGTGGCTATAATGCACTGATCAGTGGCTATCATGCCGATCACGTGGCTGATCATGCACTGATCACGTGGCTGATCATGCACAGATCACGTGGCTGATCATACACAGATCACATGACGGATTATTCACTGATCACCTGGCTCTCATGAATTGATCACGTGGCTATCATGCACTGATCACGTGGCTGATCATGCACTGATCACGTGGCTGATCATGCACTAATCATGTGGCTATAATGCACCGATCACGTGGCTGATCATACACTGATCACGTGGCTGACATGCACTGATCACGTGGCTGATCATGCACTGATCACGTGACTAATCATGCACTGAACACGTGGCTATCAGGCACTGATCAGCTGGCTATCATTCACTAAACACGTGGCTGATCATGCACTGATCACGTGGCTGATCATGTGCTGATCACGTGACTGATCATGCACTGATCAGCTGTCTATCATTCACTGAACACGTGGCTGAATATGCACTGATCACGTGGCTGATAATGTACTGATCACGTGGCTGATCATGCACTGATCACGTGGCTGACATGCACTGACCAGGTGGCTGACCATACACTGTTCACGTGGCTATCATTTACTGATCATTTGACTGTGCATGCATTGATCACGTGGCTGATCATACAATGATGACGTGACTGATCATGCACTGATCACGTGACTGATCATGCACTGATTACGTGGCTATCATGCACTGCTCACGTGGCTATCATGCACTGATTACGTGGCTGATCATTCACTGATCACGTGACTGATCATGCACTGATCACGTGGCCATCATGCACTGATCACGTGGCTACCATGCACTGATCACCTGACTGATCATTCACTGAACACGTGACTGAACATGCACTGATCACGTGGCTATCATGCACTGATCACGTGGCTATCATGCCCTGATCACGTGACTGATCAGGCACTGATCACATCACGGACCATGCACTGATCAGGTGGCTATCATGCACTGATCACTTGACTGATCATGCACTGATCATGTGACTGATCATGCACTGATCACGTGGCTATCATGCACTGATCACGTGACTGATCATTCACTGAACACGTAGCAATCATGCACTGATCACGTGATTGATCATGCACTGGTCACGTTGCTATCATGCACTGATCACGTGGCTGATCATACACTGATCACGTAACTGATCATGCACTGATCACGTGGCTATCATTCAATGATCACGTGGCTGAACATTCAGTGATCATCTGGCTTTACTGCACTGATCACGTGACTGTGCATTCAGTGTTCACGTGGATATCATACAATGATCACGTGAGATATCATGCACTGATCATGTGTCTGATCATGCACTGATAAGTTGGGTAATCATGCACTAATCACGTGACTGATGACGCACTGATTACGTGGTTATCATGCACTGATAAGGTGGCTATGATACCCTGATCACGTGGCTGATCATACACAGATCACATGACTGATTATTCACTGATCACCTGGCTCTCATGAATTGATCACGTGGCTATCATGCAATTATCGCGTGGCTGATCATACACTGATCACGTGGCTGATCATACACAGATCTCGTGACAGATCTTCCACTGATCACGTGGGTAACATGCACTGATAACGTGGCTATCATGCACTGACCACGTGGCTGATCCTACACTGATCACGTGGCTGATCATGCACAGATCACGTGACTAATCATGAACTGATCACGGGGCTATCATTCACTGATCACATGGATATCATGCACTGAACACGTGGCTGGTCATACACTGATCATGTGACTGATCAGACACTGATCACTTGGCTATCATCCACTGATCACGTGACTGATCATGCACTGATCACGTGGCTATCATTCACTGATCCCCTGGCTGATCAAACACCTATCACCTGACAGATCATGCACTGATCACGTGGCTATCATGCACTGATCAGGTGGCTATCATGCACTGATCACGTGGCTGATCATGCACTGCTGACGTAACTGATCATGCACTGATCCGTGGATATCTGCACTGATCACGTGGGTATCATGCACTGATCTCGTGGCTGATGCAGTGATCACGTGTCTGATCATGCACTGATCACGTGTCTGATCATGCACTGATCACGTGGCTGATCATGCACTGATCACGTGGCTATTATGCACTGATCAGGTAACTGATCATGCACTGATCACTTCGCTATCATCCACTTATCACATGACTGTGCATGCACTGATCTCGTGGCTATATGCACTGATTTACTGGCTGATCATACACTGATCACGTGGCTATCATCCGCTGATCACATGTCTGTGCATGCCCTGATCACGTGGATGGTCATGTACTGATCACGTGGCTTATCATGCACTGATCACGTGGCTGATCATACACTGATCACGTGACTGATCATGCACTGATCACGTGGCTATCATGAACTGATCAGGTGGCAATCACGCACTGATCCAGTGGCTATCATGAACTGATTAGGTGGCTATCATTCTCTGATCACGTGAGTGATCATGCACTGATCATGTGACTGATCATGCACTGATCACGTGGCTCTTATGCACTGATCAGGTGGCTATCATTCACTGGTCAGGTGGCTATCATCCAGTGCTCACGTGGATAATCATGCACTGATCATGTAGCTATGATGCACTGATCACGTGATTGGGCATGCACTGTTCACGTGCCTGATCATGCACTGATCAGGTGGCTATCATTCACTGGTCATGTGTCGAATCATGCAATGATCACGTGACTGATCATGCACTGATCACATGACTGCGCATGCACTGATCACGTAACTGATCATGCACTGATCAAGTGGATATCATCCAATGATCAGGTGTCTATCACTCACTGATCTGGTGGCTATCATTCACTGATCATGTGTCGATTCATGCAATGATCACGTGACTGACCATGCGCTGATCACGTGACTGATCATGCAGTGATCACGTAGCTATCATGCACTAATCACGTGGCTGATCATGCACTGATCACGTGACTAGTCATGCACTGATCATGTGACTGATCAGTCACTGATAACCTGACTATAATGCACTGATCATGTGGCTATCATGCACTTATGAGGTGGCTAGCATTCACAGATCACGTGGCTATCATGCACTGATCAGGTGGTTATCATTCATTGATCACGTGTCTGATCATGCACTGATCACGTCGCTATCATGCACTGATCAGGTGGCTGATCATTCACTGATCACATGGCTGATCATGCATTGATTACGTGACTGATCATGCACTTATCACGTGGCTATCATGCACTGATCACGTGGCTATCATGCACTGATCACGTGGCTGATCATGTAGTGATCACGTGGCTATCATTCAATGATCACGTGGCTGAACATTCAGTGATCATCTGGCTTTACTGCACTGATCACGTGACTGTGCATTCAGTGATCACGTGGATATCATACACTGATCACATGAGATATCATGCACTGATCATGTGTCTGATCATGCACTGATAAGTTGGGTGATCATGCACTAATCACGTGACTGATGACGCACTGATTACGTGGTTATCATGCACTGATATGGTGGCTATGATACCCTGATCACGTGGCTGATCATACACAGATCACATGACTGATTATTCACTGATCACCTGGCTCTCATGTATTGATCACGTGGCTATCATGCAATGATCATGTGGCTGATCATACACTGATCACGTGGCTGATCATGCAGTCATCACATGGATGATACACCCTGATCTCGTGACTCATCATGCACTTATCACCTAGCTATCATGCACTGATCACGGGGCTGATCAGGCACTGATCATGTGAGTGATCATGAACTGATCACGTGGCTATCATGCACTGATCACTTGGCTGAATGTACACTGGTCACGTAACTGATCATGCACTGATCACGTGGCAATCATTCACTGATCACGTGGCTGATCATGCAGTGATCACGTGGATGATCATAGAGTGATAACGTGACTGACCATGCACTGATCATGTGGCTGATCGTGCACTGATAACGTGGGTGATCATGCACTGATCACGTGACTGATGATGCACTGATAACGTGGCTATCATGCACTGATCAGTTGGCTATGATACCGTTATCAAGTGGATGATCATACACTGATCACGTGACTGATCATGCACTAATCATGTGGCTATAATGCACCGATCACGTGGCTGATCATACACTGATCACGTGGCTGATCATGCACAGATCACGTGGCTGATCATGCACAGATCACGTGGCTGATCATACACAGATCACATGACTGATTATTCACTGATCACCTGGCTCTCATGAATTGATCACGTGGCTATCATGCAATTATCACGTGGCTGATCATACACTGATCACGTGGCTGATCATGCACTAATCATGTGGCTATAATGCACCGATCACGTGGCTGATCATACACTGATCACGTGGCTGATCATGCACAGATCATGTGGCTGATCATGCACAGATCACGTGACTAATCATGAACTGAACACGTGGCTATCAGGCACTGATCAGCTGGCTATCATTCACTAAACACGTGGCTGATCATGCACTGATCACGTGGCTGATCATGTGCTGATCACGTGACTGATCATGCACTGATCAGCTGTCTATCATTCACTGAACACGTGGCTGAATATGCACTGATCACGTGGCTGATAATGTACTGATCACGTTGCTGATAATGCACTGATCACGTGGCTGACATGCACTGACCAGGTGGCTGACCATACACTGTTCACGTGGCTATCATTTACTGATCATTTGACTGTGCATGCATTGATCACGTGGATGATCATACAATGATGACATGACTGATCATGCACTGATCACGTGACTGATCATGCACTGATTACGTGGCTATCATGCACTGCTCAGGTGGCTATCATGCACTGATTCGGTGGCTATCATTCACTGATCACGTGACTGATCATGCACTGATCACGTGGCCATCATGCACTGATCACGTGGCTATCATGCCCTGATCACGTGACTGATCAGGCATGATCACATCACGGACCATGCACTGATCAGGTGGCTATCATGCACTGATCACTTGACTGATCATGCACTGATCATGTGACTGATAATGCACTGATCACGTGGCTATCATGCACTGATCACGTGACTGATCATTCACTGAACACGTAGCAATCATGCACTGATCACGTGATTGATCATGCACTGGTCACGTTGCTATCATGCACTGATCACGTGGCTGATCATACACTGATCACGTAACTGATCATGCACTGATCACGTGGCTATCATTCAATGATCACGTGGCTGAACATTCAGTGATCATCTGGCTTTACTGCACTGATCACGTGACTGTGCATTCAGTGTTCACGTGGATATCATACAATGATCACGTGAGATATCATGCACTGATCATGTGTCTGCTCATGCACTGATAAGTTGGGTAATCATGCACTAATCACGTGACTGATGACGCACTGATTACGTGGTTATCATGCACTGATAAGGTGGCTATGATACCCTGATCACGTGGCTGATCATACACAGATCACATGACTGATTATTCACTGATCACCTGGCTCTCATGAATTGATCACGTGGCTATCATGCAATTATCGCGTGGCTGATCATACACTGATCACGTGGCTGATCATACACAGATCTCGTGACAGATCTTCCACTGATCACGTGGGTAACATGCACTGATAACGTGGCTATCATGCACTGACCACGTGGCTGATCCTACACTGATCACCTGGCTGATCATGCACAGATCACGTGACTAATCATGAAATGATCACGGGGCTATCATTCACTGATCACATGGATATCATGCACTGAACACGTGGCTGGTCATACACTGATCATGTGACTGATCAGACACTGATCACTTGGCTATCATCCACTGATCACGTGACTGATCATGCACTGATCACGTGGCTATCATTCACTGATCCCCTGGCTGATCAAACACCTATCACCTGACAGATCATGCACTGATCACGTGGCTATCATGCACTGATCAGGTGGCTGATCATGCACTGATCACGTGGCTTATCATGCACTGATCACGTGGCTGATCATACACTGATCACGTGACTGATCATGCACTGATCACGTGGCTGATCATGAACTGATCAGGTGGCAATCACGCACTGATCCAGTGGCTATCATGAACTGATTAGGTGGCTATCATTCTCTGATCACGTGAGTGATCATGCACTGATCATGTGACTGATCATGCACTGATCACGTGGCTCTTATGCACTGATCAGGTGGCTATCATTCACTGGTCAGGTGGCTATCATCCAGTGCTCACGTGGATAATCATGCACTGATCACGTAGCTGATGATGCACTGATCACGTGATTGGGCATGCACTGTTCACGTGCCTGATCATGCACTGATCAGGTGGCTATCATTCACTGGTCATGTGTCGAATCATGCAATGATCACGTGACTGATCATGCACTGATCACATGACTGCGCATGCACTGATCACGTAACTGATCATGCACTGATCAAGTGGATATCATCCAATGATCAGGTGTCTATCACTCACTGATCTGGTGGCTATCATTCACTGATCATGTGTCGATTCATGCAATGATCACGTGACTGACCATGCGCTGATCACGTGACTGATCATGCAGTGATCACGTAGCTATCATGCACTAATCACGTGGCTGATCATGCACTGATCACGTGACTAGTCATGCACTGATCATGTGACTGATCAGTCACTGATAACCTGACTATAATGCACTGATCATGTGGCTATCATGCACTTATGAGGTGGCTAGCATTCACAGATCACGTGGCTATCATGCACTGATCAGGTGGTTATCATTCATTGATCACGTGTCTGATCATGCACTGATCACGTCGCTATCATGCACTGATCAGGTGGCTATCATTCACTGATCACATGGCTGATCATGCATTGATTACGTGACTGATCATGCACTTATCACGTGGCTATCATGCACTGATCACGTGGCTATCATGCACTGATCACGTGGCTGATCATGTAGTGATCACGTGGCTATCATTCAATGATCA
Organism: Bos javanicus; assembly: GCF_032452875.1. NCBI lineage: Eukaryota > Metazoa > Chordata > Mammalia > Artiodactyla > Bovidae > Bos > Bos javanicus. The sequence goes on from NW_026893628.1 coordinate 484,332, forward strand.
CGTGGCTGAACATTCAGTGATCATCTGGCTTTACTGCACTGATCACGTGACTGTGCATTCAGTGATCACGTGGATATCATACACTGATCACGTGAGATATCATGCACTGATCATGTGTCTGATCATGCACTGATAAGTTGGGTGATCATGCACTAATCACGTGACTGATGACGCACTGATTACGTGGTTATCATGCACTGATATGGTGGCTATGATACCCTGATCACGTGGCTGATCATACACAGATCACATGACTGATTATTCACTGATCACCTGGCTCTCATGTATTGATCACGTGGCTATCATGCAATTATCACGTGGCTGATCATACACTGATCACGTGGCTGATCATGCAGTCATCACATGGATGATACACCCTGATCACGTGACTCATCATGCACTTATCACCTGGCTATCATGCACTGATCACGGGGCTGATCAGGCACTGATCATGTGACTGATCATGAACTGATCACGTGGCTATCATGCACTGATCACTTGGCTGAATGTACACTGGTCACGTAACTGATCATGCACTGATCACGTGGCAATCATTCACTGATCACGTGGCTGATCATGCAGTGATCACGTGGATGATCATACAGTGATAACGTGACTGACCATGCACTGATCATGTGGCTGATCGTGCACTGATAACGTGGGTGATCATGCACTGATCACGTGACTGATGATGCACTGATAACGTGGCTATCATGCACTGATCAGTTGGCTATGATGCCGTGATCACGTGGATGATCATGCACTGATCACGTGACTGATCATGCACTAATCACGTGGCTATCATGCACTGATCACGTGGCTGATCATGCACTGATCACGTGGCTGATCATGCACTGATCACGTGGCTGATCATACACAGATCACGTGACGGATCATTCACTGATCACCTGGCTATCATGAATTGATCACGTGGCTATCATGCAATTATCACGTGGCTGATCATGCACTGATCACGTGGCTGATCATGCACTAATCACGTGGCTATAATGCACCGATCACGTGGCTGATCATACACTGATCACGTGGCTGATCATGCACAGATCATGTGGCTGATCATGCACAGATCACGTGACTAATCATGAACTGAACACGTGGCTATCAGGCACTGATCAGCTGGCTATCATTCACTAAACACGTGGCTGATCATGCACTGATCACGTGGCTGATCATGCGCTGATCACGTGACTGATCATGCACTGATCAGCTGTCTATCATTCACTGAACACGTGGCTGAATATGCACTGATCACGTGGCTGATCATGCACTGATCACGTGGCTGATCATGCACTGATCACGTGGCTGACATGCACTGACCAGGTGGCTGACCATACACTGTTCACGTGGCTATCATTTACTGATCATTTGACTGTGCATGCATTGATCACGTGGATGATCATACAATGATGACATGACTGATCATGCACTGATCACGTGACTGATCATGCACTGATTACGTGGCTATCATGCACTGCTCAGGTGGCTATCATGCACTGATTCGGTGCCTATCATGCACGGATCACGTGACTGATCATTCACTGAACACGTAGCAATCATGCACTGATCACGTGACTGAATATGCACTGATCACGTGGCTATCATGCACTGATCACGTGACTGATCATGCACTGATCACGTGGCTATCATGCACTGATCACGTGGCTATCATGCCCTGATCACGTGACTGATCAGGCACTGATCACATCACGGACCATGCACTGATCAGGTGGCTATCATGCACTGATCACTTGACTGATCATGCACTGATCATGTGACTGATAATGCACTGATCACGTGGCTATCATGCACTGATCACGTGACTGATCATTCACTGATCACGTGGCGATCATGCACTGATCACGTGATTGATCATGCACTGGTCACGTGGCTATCATGCACTGATCACGTGGCTGATCATACACTGATCACGTGACTGATCATGCACTGATCACGTGGCTATCATTCAATGATCACGTGGCTGAACATTCAGTGATCATCTGGCTTTACTGCACTGATCACGTGACTGTGCATTCAGTGATCACGTGGATATCATACAATGATCACGTGAGATATCATGCACTGATCATGTGTCTGCTCATGCACTGATAAGTTGGGTAATCATGCACTAATCACGTGACTGATGACGCACTGATTACGTGGTTATCATGCACTGATAAGGTGGCTATGATACCCTGATCACGTGGCTGATCATGCACAGATCACATGACTGATTATTCACTGATCACCTGGCTATCATGCATTGATCACGTGGCTATCATGCACTGATCACGTGGCTGATCATGCACTGATCACGTGGCTATCATCCGCTGATCACATGTCTGTGCATGCACTGATCACGTGGATGGTCATGTACTGATCACGTGGCTTATCATGCACTGATCACGTGGCTGATCATACACTGATCACGTGACTGATCATGCACTGATCACGTGGCTATCATGAACTGATCAGGTGGCAATCACGCACTGATCCAGTGGCTATCATGAACTGATTAGGTGGCTATCATTCTCTGATCACGTGAGTGATCATGCACTGATCACGTGACTGATCATGCACTGATCACGTGGCTCTTATGCACTGATCAGGTGGCTATCATTCACTGGTCAGGTGGCTATCATCCAGTGCTCACGTGGATAATCATGCACTGATCATGTAGCTATGATGCACTGATCACGTGATTGAGCATGCACTGTTCACGTGGCTGATCATGCACTGATCAGGTGGCTATCATTCACTGGTCATGTGTCGAATCATGCAATGATCACGTGACTGATCATGCACTGATCACATGACTGCGCATGCACTGATCACGTAACTGATCATGCACTGATCAAGTGGATATCATCCAATGATCAGGTGTCTATCACTCACTGATCTGGTGGCTATCATTCACTGATCATGTGTCGATTCATGCAATGATCACGTGACTGACCATGCGCTGATCACGTGACTGATCATGCAGTGATCACGTAGCTATCATGCACTAATCACGTGGCTGATCATGCACTGATCACGTGACTAGTCATGCACTGATCATGTGACTGATCAGTCACTGATAACCTGACTATAATGCACTGATCACGTGGCTATCATGCACTTATGAGGTGGCTAGCATTCACAGATCACGTGGCTATCATGCACTGATCAGGTGGTTATCATGCACTGATCACGTGGCTGATCATGCACTGATCACGTGCCTGATCATGCACTGATCAGGTGGCTATCATTCACTGATCACATGGCTGATCATGCATTGATTACGTGACTGATCATGCACTTATCACGTGGCTATCATGCACTGATCACGTGGCTATCATGCACTGATCACGTGGCTGATCATGTAGTGATCACGTGGCTATCATTCAATGATCACGTGGCTGAACATTCAGTGATCATCTGGCTTTACTGCACTGATCACGTGACTGTGCATTCAGTGATCACGTGGATGATCATACACTGATCACGTGAGATATCATGCACTGATCATGTGTCTGATCATGCACTGATAAGTTGGGTGATCATGCACTAATCACGTGACTGATGACGCACTGATTACGTGGTTATCATGCACTGATAAGGTGGCTATGATACCCTGATCACGTGGCTGATCATACACAGATCACATGACTGATTATTCACTGATCACCTGGCTCTCATGTATTGATCACGTGGCTATCATGCAATGATCACGTGGCTGATCATACACTGATCACGTGGCTGATCATGCAGTCATCACATGGATGATACACCCTGATCTCGTGACTCATCATGCACTTATCACCTGGCTATCATGCACTGATCACGGGGCTGATCAGGCACTGATCACGTGAGTGATCATGAACTGATCACGTGGCTATCATGCACTGATCACGTGGCTGAATGTACACTGGTCACGTAACTGATCATGCACTGATCACGTGGCAATCATTCACTGATCACGTGGCTGATCATGCAGTGATCACGTGGCTGATCATACACTGATAACGTGGCTGACCATGCACTGATCATGTGGCTGATCGTGCACTGATAACGTGGGTGATCATGCACTGATCACGTGACTGATCATGCACTGATAACGTGGCTATCATGCACTGATCAGTTGGCTATGATACCGTTATCAAGTGGATGATCATACACTGATCACGTGACTGATCATGCACTAATCACGTGGCTATAATGCACTGATCACGTGGCTGATCATGCACTGATCACGTGGCTGATCATGCACTGATCACGTGGCTGATCATGCACTGATCACGTGACGGATCATTCACTGATCACCTGGCTCTCATGAATTGATCACGTGGCTATCATGCAATTATCACCTGGCTGATCATGCACTGATCACGTGGCTGATCATGCACTAATCATGTGGCTATAATGCACCGATCACGTGGCTGATCATGCACTGATCACGTGGCTGATCATGCACTGATCACGTGGCTGATCATGCACAGATCACGTGACTAATCATGAACTGAACACGTGGCTATCAGGCACTGATCAGGTGGCTATCATTCACTGAACACGTGGCTGATCATGCACTGATCACGTGGCTGATCATGTGCTGATCACGTGGCTGATCATGCACTGATCAGCTGTCTATCATTCACTGAACACGTGGCTGAATATGCACTGATCACGTGGCTGATAATGCACTGATCACGTTGCTGATAATGCACTGATCACGTGGCTGACATGCACTGACCAGGTGGCTGACCATACACTGTTCACGTGGCTATCATTTACTGATCACGTGACTGTGCATGCATTGATCACGTGGATGATCATGCAATGATGACATGACTGATCATGCACTGATCACGTGACTGATCATGCACTGATTACGTGGCTATCATGCACTGCTCAGGTGGCTATCATGCACTGATTCGGTGGCTATCATTCACTGATCACGTGACTGATCATGCACTGATCACGTGGCCATCATGCACTGATCACGTGGCGCTCATGCACCGATCAGGTGGCTATCATTCACTGATCACGTGGCTGATCATGCACTGATCACGTGGCTATCATGCACTGATCACGTGCCTATCATGCCCTGATCACGTGACTGATCAGGCACTGATCACATCACGGACCATGCACTGATCAGGTGGCTATCATGCACTGATCACGTGACTGATCATGCACTGATCACGTGACTGATAATGCACTGATCACGTGGCTATCATGCACTGATCACGTGGCTGATCATTCACTGAACACGTAGCAATCATGCACTGATCACGTGATTGATCATGCACTGGTCACGTTGCTATCATGCACTGATCACGTGGCTGATCATACACTGATCACGTAACTGATCATGCACTGATCACGTGGCTATCATTCAATGATCACGTGGCTGAACATTCAGTGATCATCTGGCTTTACTGCACTGATCACGTGACTGTGCATTCAGTGTTCACGTGGATATCATACAGTGATCACGTGAGATATCATGCACTGATCATGTGTCTGCTCATGCACTGATAAGTTGGGTAATCATGCACTAATCACGTGACTGATGATGCACTGATTACGTGGTTATCATGCACTGATAAGGTGGCTATGATACCCTGATCACGTGGCTGATCATACACAGATCACATGACTGATTATTCACTGATCACCTGGCTCTCATGAATTGATCACGTGGCTATCATGCAATTATCACGTGGCTGATCATACACTGATCACGTGGCTGATCATACACAGATCTCGTGACAGATCTTCCACTGATCACGTGGGTAACATGCACTGATAACGTGGCTATCATGCACTCACCACGTGGCTGATCCTACACTGATCACGTGGCTGATCATGCACAGATCACGTGACTAATCATGAAATGATCACGGGGCTATCATTCACTGATCACATGGATATCATGCACTGAACACGTGGCTGGTCATACACTGATCATGTGACTGATCAGACACTGATCACTTGGCTATCATCCACTGATCACGTGACTGATCATGCACTGATCACGTGGCTATCATTCACTGATCCCCTGGCTGATCAAACACCTATCACCTGACAGATCATGCACTGATCACGTGGCTATCATGCACTGATCAGGTGGCTATCATGCACTGATCACGTGGCTGATCATACACTGCTAACGTAACTGATCATGCACTGATCACGTGGATATCATGCACTGATCACGTGGATATCATGCACTGATCTCGTGACTGCGGATGCAGTGATCACGTAACTGATCATGCACTGATCACGTGTCTGATCATGCACTGATCACGTGACTGATCATGCACTGATCACCTGGCTATTATGCACTGATCAGGTAACTGATCATGCACTGATCACTTCGCTATCATCCACTTATCACATGACTGTGCATGCACTGATCTCGTGGCTATATGCACTGATTTACTGACTGATCATGCACTGATCACGTGGCTATCATCCGCTGATCACATGTCTGTGCATGCCCTGATCACGTGGATGGTCATGTACTGATCACGTGGCTTATCATGCACTGATCACGTGGCTGATCATACACTGATCACGTGACTGATCATGCACTGATCACGTGGCTATCATGAACTGATCAGGTGGCAATCACGCACTGATCCAGTGGCTATCATGAACTGATTAGGTGGCTATCATTCTCTGATCACGTGAGTGATCATGCACTGATCATGTGACTGATCATGCACTGATCACGTGGCTCTTATGCACTGATCAGGTGGCTATCATTCACTGGTCAGGTGGCTATCATCCAGTGCTCACGTGGATAATCATGCACTGATCATGTAGCTATGATGCACTGATCACGTGATTGGGCATGCACTGTTCACGTGCCTGATCATGCACTGATCAGGTGGCTATCATTCACTGGTCATGTGTCGAATCATGCAATGATCACGTGACTGATCATGCACTGATCACATGACTGCGCATGCACTGATCACGTAACTGATCATGCACTGATCAAGTGGATATCATCCAATGATCAGGTGTCTATCACTCACTGATCTGGTGGCTATCATTCACTGATCATGTGTCGATTCATGCAATGATCACGTGACTGACCATGCGCTGATCACGTGACTGATCATGCAGTGATCACGTAGCTATCATGCACTAATCACGTGGCTGATCATGCACTGATCACGTGACTAGTCATGCACTGATCATGTGACTGATCAGTCACTGATAACCTGACTATAATGCACTGATCATGTGGCTATCATGCACTTATGAGGTGGCTAGCATTCACAGATCACGTGGCTATCATGCACTGATCAGGTGGTTATCATTCATTGATCACGTGTCTGATCATGCACTGATCACGTCGCTATCATGCACTGATCAGGTGGCTATCATTCACTGATCACATGGCTGATCATGCATTGATTACGTGACTGATCATGCACTTATCACGTGGCTATCATGCACTGATCACGTGGCTATCATGCACTGATCACGTGGCTGATCATGTAGTGATCACGTGGCTATCATTCAATGATCACGTGGCTGAACATTCAGTGATCATCTGGCTTTACTGCACTGATCACGTGACTGTGCATTCAGTGATCACGTGGATATCATACACTGATCACGTGAGATATCATGCACTGATCATGTGTCTGATCATGCACTGATAAGTTGGGTGATCATGCACTAATCACGTGACTGATGACGCACTGATTACGTGGTTATCATGCACTGATATGGTGGCTATGATACCCTGATCACGTGGCTGATCATGCACAGATCACATGACTGATTATTCACTGATCACCTGGCTCTCATGTATTGATCACGTGGCTATCATGCAATTATCACGTGGCTGATCATACACTGATCACGTGGCTGATCATGCAGTCATCACATGGATGATACACCCTGATCTCGTGACTCATCATGCACTTATCACGTGGCTATCATGCACTGATCACGTGGCTGATCAGGCACTGATCACGTGACTGATCATGCACTGATCACGTGGCTATCATGCACTGATCACGTGGCTGAATGTACACTGATCACGTGGCTGATCATGCACTGATCACGTGACGATCATGCACTGATCACGTGGCTGATCATGCACTGATCACGTGGATGATCATGCAGTGATCACGTGACTGATCATGCACTGATCACGTGGCTGATCGTGCACTGATCACGTGGCTGATCATGCACTGATCACGTGGCTGATCATGCACTGATCACGTGGCTATCATGCACTGATCAGTTGGCTATCATACCGTTATCACGTGGCTGATCATACACTGATCACGTGACTGATCATGCACTGATCACGTGGCTATCATGCACTGATCACGTGGCTATCATGCACTGATCACGTGGCTGATCATGCACTGATCACGTGACTGATCATGCACTGATCACGTGGCTATCATGCACTGATCACGTGGCTGATCATGCACTGATCACGTGGCTGATCATGCACTGATCACGTGGCTGATCATGCACTGATCACGTGGCTGATCATACACTGATCACGTGACTGATCATGCACTGATCACGTGGCTATCATGCACTGATCACGTGGCTGATCATGCACTGATCACGTGGCTGATCATGCACTGATCACGTGGCTGATCATGCACTGATCATGTGGCTATCATGCACTGATCACGTGGCTGATCATGCACTGATCACGTGGCTGATCATGCACTGATCACGTGGCTGATCATGCACTGATCACGTGACGAATCATGCACTGATCACGTGGCTATCATGCACTGATCAGCTGGCTATCATGCACTGATCACGTGGCTGATCATGCACTGATCACGTGGCTGATCATGCACTGATCACGTGGCTGATCATGCACTGATCACGTGGCTATCATTCACTGATCACGTGGCTGAATATGCACTGATCACGTGGCTGATCATGCACTGATCACGTTGCTGATCATGCACTGATCACGTGGCTGACATGCACTGATCACGTGGCTGATCATGCACTGATCACGTGGCTATCATTCACTGATCATGTGACTGTCATGCACTGATCACGTGGCTGATCATGCACTGATCACGTGACTGATCATGCACTGATCACGTGACTGATCATGCACTGATCACGTGGCTAGCATGCACTGCTCACGTGGCTATCATGCACTGATCAGGTGGCTATCATTCACTGATCACGTGACTGATCATGCACTGATCACGTGGCTATCATGCACTGATCACGTGGCTATCATTCACTGATCACGTGGCTGATCATGCACTGATCACGTGACTGATCATGCACTGATCAGGTGGCTATCATGCACTGATCACTTGACTGATCATGCACTGATCACGTGACTGATCATGCACTGATCACGTGGCTATCATGCACTGATCACGTGGCTGATCATTCACTGAACACGTAGCAATCATGCACTGATCACGTGATTGATCATGCACTGGTCACGTTGCTATCATGCACTGATCACGTGGCTGATCATACACTGATCACGTAACTGATCATGCACTGATCACGTGGCTATCATTCAATGATCACGTGGCTGAACATTCAGTGATCATCTGGCTTTACTGCACTGATCACGTGACTGTGCATTCAGTGTTCACTTGGATATCATACAATGATCACGTGAGATATCATGCACTGATCATGTGTCTGCTCATGCACTGATAAGTTGGGTAATCATGCACTAATCGCGTGACTGATGACGCACTGATTACGTGGTTATCATGCACTGATAAGGTGGCTATGATACCCTGATCACGTGGCTGATCATACACAGATCACATGACTGATTATTCACTGATCACCTGGCTCTCATGAATTGATCACGTGGCTATCATGCAATTATCGCGTGGCTGATCATACACTGATCACGTGGCTGATCATACACAGATCTCGTGACAGATCTTCCACTGATCACGTGGGTAACATGCACTGATAACGTGGCTATCATGCACTCACCACGTGGCTGATCCTACACTGATCACGTGGCTGATCATGCACAGATCACGTGACTAATCATGAAATGATCACGGGGCTATCATTCACTGATCACATGGATATCATGCACTGAACACGTGGCTGGTCATACACTGATCATGTGACTGATCAGACACTGATCACTTGGCTATCATCCACTGATCACGTGACTGATCATGCACTGATCACGTGGCTATCATTCACTGATCCCCTGGCTGATCAAACACCTATCACCTGACAGATCATGCACTGATCACGTGGCTATCATGCACTGATCAGGTGGCTATCATGCACTGATCACGTGGCTGATCATACACTGATCAGGTAACTGATCATGCACTGATCACGTGGATATCATGCACTGATCACGTGGATATCATGCACTGATCTCGTGACGGCGGATGCAGTGATCAGGTGTCTGATCATGCACTGATCACGTGTCTGATCATGCACTGATCACGTGACTGATCATGCACTGATCACCTGGCTATTATGCGCTGATCAGGTAACTGATCATGCACTGATCACTTCGCTATCATCCACTTATCACATGACTGTGCATGCACTGATCTCGTGGCTATATGCACTGATTTACTGACTGATCATGCACTGATCACGTGGCTATCATCCGCTGATCACATGTCTGTGCATGCCCTGATCACGTGGATGGTCATGTACTGATCACGTGGCTTATCATGCCCTGATCACGTGGCTGATCATACACTGATCACGTGACTGATCATGCACTGATCACGTGGCTATCATGAACTGATCAGGTGGCAATCACGCACTGATCCAGTGGCTATCATGAACTGATTAGGTGGCTATCATTCTCTGATCACGTGAGTGATCATGCACTGATCATGTGACTGATCATGCACTGATCACGTGGCTCTTATGCACTGATCAGGTGGCTATCATTCACTGGTCAGGTGGCTATCATCCAGTGCTCACGTGGATAATCATGCACTGATCATGTAGCTATGATGCACTGATCACGTGATTGGGCATGCACTGTTCACGTGCCTGATCATGCACTGATCAGGTGGCTATCATTCACTGGTCATGTGTCGAATCATGCAATGATCACCTGACTGATCATGCACTGATCACATGACTGCGCATGCACTGATCACGTAACTGATCATGCACTGATCAAGTGGATATCATCCAATGATCAGGTGTCTATCACTCACTGATCTGGTGGCTATCATTCACTGATCATGTGTCGATTCATGCAATGATCACGTGACTGACCATGCGCTGATCACGTGACTGATCATGCAGTGATCACGTAGCTATCATGCACTAATCACGTGGCTGATCATGCACTGATCACGTGACTAGTCATGCACTGATCATGTGACTGATCAGTCACTGATAACCTGACTATAATGCACTGATCATGTGGCTATCATGCACTTATGAGGTGGCTAGCATTCACAGATCACGTGGCTATCATGCACTGATCAGGTGGTTATCATTCATTGATCACGTGTCTGATCATGCACTGATCACGTCGCTATCATGCACTGATCAGGTGGCTATCATTCACTGATCACATGGCTGATCATGCATTGATTACGTGACTGATCATGCACTTATCACGTGGCTATCATGCACTGATCACGTGGCTATCATGCACTGATCACGTGGCTGATCATGTAGTGATCACGTGGCTATCATTCAATGATCACGTGGCTGAACATTCAGTGATCATCTGGCTTTACTGCACTGATCACGTGACTGTGCATTCAGTGATCACGTGGATATCATACAATGATCACGTGAGATATCATGCACTGATCATGTGTCTGATCATGCACTGATAAGTTGGGTGATCATGCACTAATCACGTGACTGATGACGCACTGATTACGTGGTTATCATGCACTGATAAGGTGGCTATGATACCCTGATCACGTGGCTGATCATACACAGATCACATGACTGATTATCCACTGATCACCTGGCTCTCATGAATTGATCACGTGGCTATCATGCAATGATCACGTGGCTGATCATACACTGATCACGTGGCTGATCATGCAGTCATCACATGGATGATACACCCTGATCACGTGACTCATCATGCACTTATCACCTAGCTATCATGCACTGATCACGGGGCTGATCAGGCACTGATCACGTGACTGATCATGAACTGATCACGTGGCTATCATGCACTGATCACTTGGCTGAATGTACACTGGTCACGTAACTGATCATGCACTGATCACGTGGCAATCATTCACTGATCACGTGGCTGATCATGCAGTGATCACGTGGCTGATCATAGAGTGATCACGTGACTGATCATGCACTGATCATGTGGCTGATCATGCACTGATAACGTGGGTGATCATGCACTGATCACGTGACTGATGATGCACTGATAACGTGGCTATCATGCACTGATCAGTTGGCTATGATACCGTTATCAAGTGGATGATCATACACTGATCACGTGACTGATCATGCACTGATCATGTGGCTATAATGCACCGATCACGTGGCTGATCATGCACTGATCACGTGGCTGATCATGCACTGATCACGTGGCTGATCATGCACTGATCACGTGGCTGATCATACACAGATCACATGACTGATTATTCACTGATCACCTGGCTATCATGCATTGATCACGTGGCTATCATGCACTGATCACGTGGCTGATCATACACTGATCACGTGGCTGATCATGCACTAATCACGTGGCTATAATGCACTGATCACGTGGCTGATCATACACTGATCACGTGGCTGATCATGCACAGATCATGTGGCTGATCATGCACAGATCACGTGACTAATCATGCACTGAACACGTGGCTATCAGGCACTGATCAGCTGGCTATCATTCACTAAACACGTGGCTGATCATGCACTGATCACGTGGCTGATCATGTACTGATCACGTGACTGATCATGCACTGATCACGTGGCTATCATTCACTGAACACGTGGCTGAATATGCACTGATCACGTGGCTGATAATGTACTGATCACGTGGCTGATAATGCACTGATCACGTGGCTGACATGCACTGACCAGGTGGCTGATCATGCACTGTTCACGTGGCTATCATTTACTGATCATTTGACTGTGCATGCATTGATCACGTGGATGATCATACACTGATCACATGACTGATCATGCACTGATCACGTGACTGATCATGCACTGATTACGTGGCTATCATGCACTGCTCAGGTGGCTATCATGCACTGATTCGGTGGCTATCATTCACTGATCACGTGACTGATCATGCACTGATCACGTGGCTATCATGCACTGATCACGTGGCTATCATGCCCTGATCACGTGACTGATCAGGCATGATCACATCACGGACCATGCACTGATCAGGTGGCTATCATGCACTGATCACTTGACTGATCATGCACTGATCACGTGACTGATAATGCACTGATCACGTGGCTATCATGCACTGATCACGTGACTGATCATTCACTGAACACGTAGCAATCATGCACTGATCACGTGATTGATCATGCACTGGTCACGTTGCTATCATGCACTGATCACGTGGCTGATCATACACTGATCACGTAACTGATCATGCACTGATCACGTGGCTATCATTCAATGATCACGTGGCTGAACATTCAGTGATCATCTGGCTTTACTGCACTGATCACGTGACTGTGCATTCAGTGTTCACGTGGATATCATACAGTGATCACGTGAGATATCATGCACTGATCATGTGTCTGCTCATGCACTGATAAGTTGGGTAATCATGCACTAATCACGTGACTGATGATGCACTGATTACGTGGTTATCATGCACTGATAAGGTGGCTATGATACCCTGATCACGTGGCTGATCATACACAGATCACATGACTGATTATTCACTGATCACCTGGCTCTCATGAATTGATCACGTGGCTATCATGCAATTATCACGTGGCTGATCATACACTGATCACGTGGCTGATCATACACAGATCTCGTGACAGATCTTCCACTGATCACGTGGGTAACATGCACTGATAACGTGGCTATCATGCACTGACCACGTGGCTGATCCTACACTGATCACGTGGCTGATCATGCACAGATCACGTGACTAATCATGAAATGATCACGGGGCTATCATTCACTGATCACATGGATATCATGCACTGAACACGTGGCTGGTCATACACTGATCATGTGACTGATCAGACACTGATCACTTGGCTGATCATCCACTGATCACGTGACTGATCATGCACTGATCACGTGGCTATCATTCACTGATCCCGTGGCTGATCAAACACCTATCACCTGACAGATCATGCACTGATCACGTGGCTATCATGCACTGATCAGGTGGCTATCATGCACTGATCACGTGGCTTATCATGCACTGATCACGTGGCTGATCATGCACTGATCACGTGACTGATCATGCACTGATCACGTGGCTATCATGAACTGATCAGGTGGCAATCACGCACTGATCCAGTGGCTATCATGCACTGATCACGTGGCTATCATTCACTGATCACGTGACTGATCATGCACTGATCACGTGACTGATCATGCACTGATCACGTGGCTATCATGCACTGATCAGGTGGCTATCATTCACTGGTCGGGTGGCTATCATGCAGTGCTCACGTGGCTATCATGCACTGATCACGTAGCTATGATGCACTGATCACGTGACTGGGCATGCACTGTTCACGTGGCTGATCATGCACTGATCAGGTGGCTATCATTCACTGATCACGTGTCGATCATGCAATGATCACGTGACTGATCATGCACTGATCACGTGGCTGCGCATGCACTGATCACGTGACTGATCATGCACTGATCACGTGGCTATCATGCAATGATCAGGTGGCTATCACGCACTGATCCGGTGGCTATCATTCACTGATTATGTGGCGATTCATGCTCTGATCACGTGAGTGATCATGCGCTGATCACGTGACTGGTCATGCACTGATCACGTGGCTATCATGCACTGATCACGTGGCTGATCATTCACTGATCAGGTGGCTATCATGCACTGATCATGTGGCTGATCAGTCACTGATAACGTGACTATAATGCACTGATCATGTGGCTATCATGCACTGATGACGTGGCTATCATGCACTGATCACGTGGCTATCATGCACTGATCAGGTGGTTATCATTCACTGGTCACGTGTCTGATCATGCACTGATCACGTGACTATCATGCACTGATCACGTGGCTATCATTCACTGATCACGTGGCTGATCATGCACTGATCACGTGACTGATCATGCACTGATCACGTGGCTATCATGCACTGATCACGTGGCTATCATGCACTGATCACGTGGCTGATCATGCACTGATCACGTACTGACCATGCACTGATCACGTGAGTGATGATGCACTGATCACGTGGCTATCATGCACTGATCACGTGGCTGATCATACACTGATCACGTAACTGATCATGCACTGATCACGTGGCTATCATTCAATGATCACGTGGCTGAACATTCAGTGATCATGTGGCTTTACTGCACTGATCACGTGACTGTGCATTCAGTGATCACGTGGATATCATACACTGATCACGTGAGAGATCATGCACTGATCATGTGTCTGATCATGCACTGATAAGTTGGGTGATCATGCACTAATCACGTGACTGATGACGCACTGATTACGTGGTTATCATGCACTGATAAGGTGGCTATGATACCCTGATCACGTGGCTGATCATACACAGATCACATGACTGATTATTCACTGATCACCTGGCTCTCATGAATTGATCACGTGGCTATCATGCAATTATCACGTGGCTGATCATACACTGATCACGTGGCTGATCATACAGAGATCTCGTGACAGATCTTCCACTGATCACGTGGGTAACATGCACTGATAACGTGGCTATCATGCACTGACCACGTGGCTGATCCTACACTGATCACGTGGCTGATCATGCACAGATCACGTGACTAATCATGAAATGATCACGGGGCTATCATTCACTGATCACATGGATATCATGCACTGAACACGTGGCTGGTCATACACTGATCATGTGACTGATCAGACACTGATCACTTGGCTATCATCCACTGATCACGTGACTGATCATGCACTGATCACGTGGCTGATCATTCACTGATCACCTGGCTGATCAAACACCTATCACCTGACAGATCATGCACTGATCACGTGGCTATCATGCACTGATCAGGTGGCTATCATGCACTGATCACGTGGCTGATCATACACTGCTAACGTAACTGATCATGCACTGATCACGTGGATATCATGCACTGATCACGTGGATATCATGCACTGATCTCGTGACTGCGGATGCAGTGATCAGGTAACTGATCATGCACTGATCACGTGTCTGATCATGCACTGATCACGTGGCTGATCATGCACTGATCACGTGACTGATCATGCACTGATCACCTGGCTATTATTCACTGATCAGGTAACTGATCATGCACTGATCACTTCGCTATCATCCACTTATCACATGACTGTGCATGCACTGATCTCGTGGCTATATGCACTGATTTACTGACTGATCATGCACTGATCACGTGGCTATCATCCGCTGATCACATGTCTGTGCATGCCCTGATCACGTGGCTGGTCATGCACTGATCACGTGGCTGATCATGCCCTGATCACGTGGCTGATCATACACTGATCACGTGACTGATCATGCACTGATCACGTGGCTATCATGAACTGATCAGGTGGCAATCACGCACTGATCCAGTGGCTATCATGAACTGATTAGGTGGCTATCATTCTCTGATCACGTGAGTGATCATGCACTGATCATGTGACTGATCATGCACTGATCACGTGGCTCTTATGCACTGATCAGGTGGCTATCATTCACTGGTCAGGTGGCTATCATCCAGTGCTCACGTGGATAATCATGCACTGATCATGTAGCTATGATGCACTGATCACGTGATTGGGCATGCACTGTTCACGTGCCTGATCATGCACTGATCAGGTGGCTATCATTCACTGGTCATGTGTCGAATCATGCAATGATCACGTGACTGATCATGCACTGATCACATGACTGCGCATGCACTGATCACGTAACTGATCATGCACTGATCAAGTGGATATCATCCAATGATCAGGTGTCTATCACTCACTGATCTGGTGGCTATCATTCACTGATCATGTGTCGATTCATGCAATGATCACGTGACTGACCATGCGTGATCACGTGACTGATCATGCAGTGATCACGTAGCTATCATGCACTAATCACGTGGCTGATCATGCACTGATCACGTGACTAGTCATGCACTGATCATGTGACTGATCAGTCACTGATAACCTGACTATAATGCACTGATCATGTGGCTATCATGCACTTATGAGGTGGCTAGCATTCACAGATCACGTGGCTATCATGCACTGATCAGGTGGTTATCATTCATTGATCACGTGTCTGATCATGCACTGATCACTTCGCTATCATGCACTGATCAGGTGGCTATCATTCACTGATCACATGGCTGATCATGCATTGATTACGTGACTGATCATGCACTTATCACGTGGCTATCATGCACTGATCACGTGGCTATCATGCACTGATCACGTGGCTGATCATGCAGTGATCACGTGGCTATCATTCAATGATCACGTGGCTGAACATTCAGTGATCATGTGGCTTTACTGCACTGATCACGTGACTGTGCATTCAGTGATCACGTGGATATCATACACTGATCACGTGAGATATCATGCACTGATCATGTGTCTGATCATGCACTGATAAGTTGGGTGATCATGCACTAATCACGTGACTGATGACGCACTGATTACGTGGTTATCATGCACTGATATGGTGGCTATGATACCCTGATCATGTGGCTGATCATACACAGATCACATGACTGATTATCCACTGATCACCTGGCTCTCATGAATTGATCACGTGGCTATCATGCAATGATCACGTGGCTGATCATACACTGATCACGTGGCTGATCATGCAGTCATCACATGGATGATACACCCTGATCTCGTGACTCATCATGCACTTATCACCTAGCTATCATGCACTGATCACGGGGCTGATCAGGCACTGATCACGTGAGTGATCATGAACTGATCACGTGGCTATCATGCACTGATCACTTGGCTGAATGTACACTGGTCACGTAACTGATCATGCACTGATCACGTGGCAATCATTCACTGATCACGTGGCTGATCATGCAGTGATCACGTGGATGATCATAGAGTGATAACGTGACTGACCATGCACTGATCATGTGGCTGATCATGCACTGATAACGTGGGTGATCATGCACTGATCACGTGACTGATGATGCACTGATAACGTGGCTATCATGCACTGATCAGTTGGCTATGATACCGTTATCAAGTGGATGATCATACACTGATCACGTGACTGATCATGCACTAATCATGTGGCTATAATGCACCGATCACGTGGCTGATCATACACTGATCGCGTGGCTGATCATGCACAGATCACGTGGCTGATCATACACAGATCACATGACGGATTATTCACTGATCACCTGGCTCTCATGCATTGATCACGTGGCTATCATGCAATTATCACGTGGCTGATCATACACTGATCACGTGGCTGATCATGCACTAATCACGTGGCTATAATGCACCGATCACGTGGCTGATCATACACTGATCACGTGGCTGATCATGCACAGATCATGTGGCTGATCATGCACAGATCACGTGACTAATCATGAACTGAACACGTGGCTATCAGGCACTGATCAGCTGGCTATCATTCACTAAACACGTGGCTGATCATGCACTGATCACGTGGCTGATCATGTACTGATCACGTGACTGATTATGCACTGATCAGCTGTCTATCATTCACTGAACACGTGGCTGAATATGCACTGATCACGTGGCTGATAATGTACTGATCACGTTGCTGATAATGCACTGATCACGTGGCTGACATGCACTGACGAGGTGGCTGACCATACACTGTTCACGTGGCTATCATTTACTGATCATTTGACTGTGCATGCATTGATCACGTGGCTGATCATACAATGATGACATGACTGATCATGCACTGATCACGTGACTGATCATGCACTGATTACGTGGCTATCATGCACTGCTCAGGTGGCTATCATGCACTGATTCGGTGGCTATCATTCACTGATCACGTGACTGATCATGCACTGATCACGTGGCCATCATGCACTGATCCCGTGAGTACCCATGCACTGATCACCTGACTGATCATGCACTGAACACGTGACTGAACATGCACTGATCACGTGGTTATCATGCCCTGATCACGTGACTGATCAGGCACTGATCACATCACGGACCATGCACTGATCAGGTGGCTATCATGCACTGATCACTTGACTGATCATGCACTGATCACGTGACTGATAATGCACTGATCACGTGGCTATCATGCACTGATCACGTGACTGATCATTCACTGAACACGTAGCAATCATGCACTGATCACGTGATTGATCATGGACTGGTCACGTGCTATCATGCACTGATCACGTGGCTGATCATACACTGATCACGTAACTGATCATGCACTGATCACGTGGCTATCATTCAATGATCACGTGGCTGAACATTCAGTGATCATGTAGCTTTACTGCACTGATCACGTGACTGTGCATTCAGTGTTCACGTGGATATCATACAATGATCACGTGAGATATCATGCACTGATCATGTGTCTGATCATGCACTGATAAGTTGGGTGATCATGCACTAATCACGTGACTGATGACGCACTGATTACGTGGTTATCATGCACTGATAAGGTGGCTATGATACCCTGATCACGTGGCTGATCATACACAGATCACATGACTGATTATTCACTGATCACCTGGCTCTCATGAATTGATCACGTGGCTATCATGCAATTATCACGTGGCTGATCATACACTGATCACGTGGCTGATCATACACAGATCTCGTGACAGATCTTCCACTGATCACGTGGGTAACATGCACTGATAACGTGGCTATCATGCACTGACCACGTGGCTGATCCTACACTGATCACGTGGCTGATCATGCACAGATCACGTGACTAATCATGAAATGATCACGGGGCTATCATTCACTGATCACATCTATATCATGCACTGAACACGTGGCTGGTCATACACTGATCATGTGACTGATCAGACACTGATCACTTGGCTATCATCCACTGATCACGAGACTGATCATGCACTGATCACGTGGCTATCATTCACTGATCCCCTGGCTGATCAAACACCTATCACCTGACAGATCATGCACTGATCACGTGGCTATCATGCACTGATCAGGTGGCTATCATGCACTGATCACGTGGCTGATCATGCACTGATCACGTGTCTGATCAAGCACTGATCACGTGACTGATCATGCACTGATCACCTGGCTATTATGCACTGATCAGGTAACTGATCATGCACTGATCACTTCGCTATCATCCACTTATCACATGACTGTGCATGCACTGATCTCGTGGCTATATGCACTGATTTACTGACTGATCATGCACTGATCACGTGGCTATCATCGGCTGATCACATGTCTGTGCATGCCCTGATCACGTGGATGGTCATGTACTGATCACGTGGCTTATCATGCACTGATCACGTGGCTGATCATGCACTGATCACGTGACTGATCATGCACTGATCACGTGGCTATCATGAACTGATCAGGTGGCAATCACGCACTGATCCAGTGGCTATTATGAACTGATTAGGTGGCTATCATTCTCTGATCACGTGAGTGATCATGCATTGATCACGTGACTGGTCATGCACTGATCACGTGGCTCTTATGCACTGATCAGGTGGCTATCATTCACTGATCAGGTGGCTATCATCTAGTGCTCACGTGGATAATCATGCACTGATCATGTAGCTATGATGCACTGATCACGTGATTGGGCATGCACTGTTCAAGTGACTGATCATGCACTGATCAGGGGGCTATCATTCACTGGTCATGTGTCGAATCCTGCAATGATCACGTGACTGATCATGCACTGATCACTTGACTGCGAATGCACTGATCACGTAACTGATCATGCACTTATCAAGTGGATATCATCCATGATAAGGTGTCTATCACGCACTGATCTGGTGGCTATCATTCACTGATCATGTGTCGATTCATGCAATGATCACGTGACTGACCATGCACTGATCACGTGAGTGATGATGCACTGATCACGTTGCTATCATGCACTGATCACGTGGCTGATCATACACTGATCACGTAACTGATCATGCACTGATCACGTGGCTATCATTCAATGATCACGTGGCTGAACATTCAGTGATCATGTAGCTTTACTGCACTGATCACGTGACTGTGCATTCAGTGATCACGTGGATATCATACACTGATCACGTGAGAGATCAT
The DNA here is from genome assembly GCF_032452875.1 of Bos javanicus. Classification (NCBI taxonomy): domain Eukaryota; kingdom Metazoa; phylum Chordata; class Mammalia; order Artiodactyla; family Bovidae; genus Bos; species Bos javanicus. The sequence continues at coordinate 505,771 of NW_026893628.1, forward strand.
GCACCGATCATGTGTCTGATTATGCACTGATAAGTTGGGTGATCATGCACTAATCACGTGACTGATGACGCACTGATTACGTGGTTATCATGCACTGATAAGGTGGCTATGATACCCTGATCACGTGGCTGATCATACACAGATCACATGACTGATTATTCACTGATCACCTGGCTCTCATGAATTGATCACGTGGCTATCATGCAATTATCACGTGGCTGATCATACACTGATAACGTGAGTGATCATACAGAGATCTCGTGACAGATCTTCCACTGATCACGTGGGTAACATGCACTGATAACGTGGCTATCATGCACTGACCACGTGGCTGATCCTACACTGATCACGTGGCTGATCATGCACAGATCACGTGACTAATCATGAAATGATCACGGGGCTATCATTCACTGATCACATGGATATCATGCACTGAACACGTGGCTGGTCATACACTGATCATGTGACTGATCAGACACTGATCACTTGGCTATCATCCACTGATCACGTGACTGATCATGCACTGATCACGTGGCTATCATTCACTGATCCCCTGGCTGATCAAACACCTATCACCTGACAGATCATGCACTGATCACGTGGCTATCATGCACTGATCAGGTGGCTATCATGCACTGATCACGTGGCTGATCATACACTGCTAACGTAACTGATCATGCACTGATTACGTGGATATCATGCACTGATCACGTGGATATCATGCACTGATCTCGTGACTGCGGATGCAGTGATCAGGTAACTGATCATGCACTGATCACGTGTCTGATCATGCACTGATCACGTGTCTGATCATGCACTGATCACGTGACTGATCATGCACTGATCACCTGGCTATTATTCACTGATCAGGTAACTGATCATGCACTGATCACTTCGCTATCATCCACTTATCACATGACTGTGCATGCACTGATCTCGTGGCTATATGCACTGATTTACTGACTGATCATGCACTGATCACGTGGCTATCATCCGCTGATCACATGTCTGTGCATGCCCTGATCACGTGGCTGATCATACACTGATCACGTGACTGATCATGCACTGATCACGTGGCTATCATGAACTGATCAGGTGGCAATCACGCACTGATCCAGTGGCTATCATGAACTGATTAGGTGGCTATCATTCTCTGATCACGTGAGTGATCATGCACTGATCATGTGACTGATCATGCACTGATCACGTGGCTCTTATGCATTGATCAGGTGGCTATCATTCACTGTTCAGGTGGCTATCATCTAGTGCTCACGTGGATAATCATGCACTGATCATGTAGCTATGATGCACTGATCACGTGATTGGGCATGCACTGTTCACGTGCCTGATCATGCACTGATCAGGTGGCTATCATTCACTGGTCATGTGTCGAATCATGCAATGATCACCTGACTGATCATGCACTGATCACATGACTGCGCATGCACTGATCACGTAACTGATCATGCACTGATCAAGTGGATATCATCCAATGATCAGGTGTCTATCACTCACTGATCTGGTGGCTATCATTCACTGATCATGTGTCGATTCATGCAATGATCACGTGACTGACCATGCGCTGATCACGTGACTGATCATGCAGTGATCACGTAGCTATCATGCACTAATCACGTGGCTGATCATGCACTGATCACGTGACTAGTCATGCACTGATCATGTGACTGATCAGTCACTGATAACCTGACTATAATGCACTGATCATGTGGCTATCATGCACTTATGAGGTGGCTAGCATTCACAGATCACGTGGCTATCATGCACTGATCAGGTGGTTATCATTCATTGATCACGTGTCTGATCATGCACTGATCACTTCGCTATCATGCACTGATCAGGTGGCTATCATTCACTGATCACATGGCTGATCATGCATTGATTACGTGACTGATCATGCACTTATCACGTGGCTATCATGCACTGATCACGTGGCTATCATGCACTGATCACGTGGCTGATCATGTAGTGATCACGTGGCTATCATTCAATGATCACGTGGCTGAACATTCAGTGATCATGTAGCTTTACTGCACTGATCACGTGACTGTGCATTCAGTGATCACGTGGATATCATACACTGATCACGTGAGATATCATGCACTGATCATGTGTCTGATCATGCACTGATAAGTTGGGTGATCATGCACTAATCACGTGACTGATGACGCACTGATTACGTGGTTATCATGCACTGATATGGTGGCTATGATACCCTGATCACGTGGCTGATCATACACAGATCACATGACTGATTATCCACTGATCACCTGGCTCTCATGAATTGATCACGTGGCTATCATGCAATGATCACGTGGCTGATCATACACTGATCACGTGGCTGATCATGCAGTCATCACATGGATGATACACCCTGATCTCGTGACTCATCATGCACTTATCACCTAGCTATCATGCACTGATCACGGGGCTGATCAGGCACTGATCATGTGAGTGATCATGAACTGATCACGTGGCTATCATGCACTGATCACTTGGCTGAATGTACACTGGCCACGTAACTGATCATGCACTGATCACGTGGCAATCATTCACTGATCACGTGGCTGATCATGCAGTGATCACGTGGATGATCATAGAGTGATAACGTGACTGACCATGCACTGATCATGTGGCTGATCGTGCACTGATAACGTGGGTGATCATGCACTGATCACGTGACTGATGATGCACTGATAACGTGGCTATCATGCACTGATCAGTTGGCTATGATACCGTTATCAAGTGGATGATCATACACTGATCACGTGACTGATCATGCACTAATCATGTGGCTATAATGCACCGATCACGTGGCTGATCATACACTGATCACGTGGCTGATCATGCACAGATCACGTGGCTGATCATACACAGATCACATGACTGATTATTCACTGATCACCTGGCTCTCATGAATTGATCACGTGGCTATCATGCAATTATCACGTGGCTGATCATACACTGATCACGTGGCTGATCATGCACTAATCATGTGGCTATAATGCACCGATCACGTGGCTGATCATACACTGATCACGTGGCTGATCATGCACAGATCATGTGGCTGATCATGCACAGATCACGTGACTAATCATGAACTGAACACGTGGCTATCAGGCACTGATCAGCTGGCTATCATTCACTAAACACGTGGCTGATCATGCACTGATCACGTGGCTGATCATGTACTGATCACGTGACTGATCATGCACTGATCAGCTGTCTATCATTCACTGAACACGTGGCTGAATATGCACTGATCACGTGGCTGATAATGTACTGATCACGTTGCTGATAATGCACTGATCACGTGGCTGACATGCACTGACCAGGTGGCTGACCATACACTGTTCACGTGGCTATCATTTACTGATCATTTGACTGTGCATGCATTGATCACGTGGATGATCATACAATGATGACATGACTGATCATGCACTGATCACGTGACTGATCATGCACTGATTACGTGGCTATCATGCACTGCTCAGGTGGCTATCATGCACTGATTCGGTGGCTATCATTCACTGATCATGTGACTGATCATGCACTGATCACGTGGCCATCATGCACTGATCCCGTGAGTGCCCATGCACTGATCACCTGACTGATCATGCACTGATCACATGACTGAACATGCACTGATCACATCACGGACCATGCACTGATCAGGTGGCTATCATGCACTGATCACTTGGCTGATCATGCACTGATCATGTGACAGATAATGCACTGATCACGTGGCTGATCATGCACTGATCACGTGCTGATCATGCACTGATCACGTGGCTATCATGCCCTGATCACGTGACTGATCAGGCACTGATCACATCACGGACCATGCACTGATCAGGTGGCTATCATGCACTGATCACTTGACTGATCATGCACTGATCATGTGACTGATAATGCACTGATCACGTGGCTATCATGCACTGATCACGTGACTGATCATTCACTGAACACGTAGCAATCATGCACTGATCACGTGATTGATCATGCACTGGTCACGTTGCTATCATGCACTGATCACGTGGCTGATCATACACTGATCACGTAACTGATCATGCACTGATCACGTGGCTATCATTCAATGATCACGTGGCTGAACATTCAGTGATCATCTGGCTTTACTGCACTGATCACGTGACTGTGCATTCAGTGATCACGTGGATATCATACAGTGATCACGTGAGATATCATGCACTGATCATGTGTCTGCTCATGCACTGATAAGTTGGGTAATCATGCACTAATCACGTGACTGATGATGCACTGATTACGTGGTTATCATGCACTGATAAGGTGGCTATGATACCCTGATCACGTGGCTGATCATACACAGATCACATGACTGATTATTCACTGATCACCTGGCTCTCATGCATTGATCACGTGGCTATCATGCAATTATCACGTGGCTGATCATACACTGATCACGTGGCTGATCATACACAGATCACGTGACAGATCTTCCACTGATCACGTGGGTAACATGCACTGATCACGTGGCTATCATGCACTGATCACGTGGCTGATCCTGCACTGATCACGTGGCTGATCATGCACAGATCACGTGACTAATCATGCACTGATCACGTGGCTATCATTCACTGATCACATGGATATCATGCACTGAACACGTGGCTGGTCATACACTGATCACGTGACTGATCATGCACTGATCACGTGGCTATCATCCACTGATCACGTGACTGATCATGCACTGATCACGTGGCTATCATGCACTGATCACGTGGCTGATCAAACACTTATCACGTGACAGATCATGCACTGATCACGTGGCTATCATGCACTGATCAGGTGGCTATCATGCACTGATCACGTGGCTGATCATACACTGATCACGTGACTGATCATGCACTGATCACGTGGCTATAATGCACTGATCACGTGGCTGATCATACACTGATCAGGTGGCTATCATGCACTGATCACGTGGCTATTCATGCACTGATTACGTGGCTATCATTCACTGATCACGTGGCTGATCATGCACTGATCACGTGACTATCATGCTGATCACGTGGCTGTTTATGCACTGATCAGGTGGCTGATCATGCACTGATCACGTGGCTTATCATGCACTGATCACGTGGCTGATCATGCACTGATCACGTGACTGATCATGCACTGATCACGTGGCTATCATGCACTGATCACGTGGCAATCATGCACTGATCAGTGGCTATCATGCACTGATCACGTGGCTATCATTCACTGATCACGTGACTGATCATGCACTGATCACGTGACTGATCATGCACTGATCACGTGGCTATCATGCACTGATCAGGTGGCTATCATTCACTGATCAGGTGGCTATCATGCACTGATCACGTGGCTGATCATGCACTGATCACGTAGCTATGATGCACTGATCACGTGATTGGGCATGCACTGATCACGTGGCTGATCATGCACTGATCACGTGGCTATCATTCACTGATCACGTGACGTATCATGCACTGATCACGTGGCTGATCATGCACTGATCACATGACTGCGCATGCACTGATCACGTGGCTGATCATGCACTGATCACGTGGCTATCATCCATGATCACGTGGCTGATCACGCACTGATCACGTGGCTATCATTCACTGATCACGTGACGATTCATGCACTGATCACGTGGCTGACCATGCACTGATCACGTGATTGATCATGCACTGATCACGTTGCTATCATGCACTGATCACGTGGCTGATCATGCACTGATCACGTAACTAGTCATGCACTGATCACGTGGCTGATCATTCACTGATCACGTGGCTGAACATTCACTGATCATGTGGCTATACTGCACTGATCACGTGACTGTGCATTCAGTGTTCACGTGGATATCATACACTGATCACGTGAGATATCATGCACTGATCATGTGTCTGCTCATGCACTGATAAGTTGGGTGATCATGCACTAATCGCGTGACTGATGACGCACTGATTACGTGGTTATCATGCACTGATAAGGTGGCTATCATACACTGATCACGTGGCTGATCATACACAGATCACGTGACTGATTATTCACTGATCACCTGGCTCTCATGAATTGATCACGTGGCTATCATGCACTTATCACGTGGCTGATCATACACTGATCACGTGGCTGATCATGCACAGATCTCGTGACAGATCTTCCACTGATCACGTGGGTAACATGCACTGATAACGTGGCTATCATGCACTGACCACGTGGCTGATCCTACACTGATCACGTGGCTGATCATGCACAGATCACGTGACTAATCATGCAATGATCACGTGGCTATCATTCACTGATCACATGGATATCATGCACTGAACACGTGGCTGGTCATACACTGATCATGTGACTGATCAGACACTGATCACGTGGCTATCATCCACTGATCACGTGACTGATCATGCACTGATCACGTGGCTATCATTCACTGATCACGTGGCTGATCATGCACTGATCACGTGGCTTTACTGCACTGATCACGTGACTATGCATGCACTGATCACTTGGATATCATACACTGATCACGTGAGTTATCATGCACTGATCACGTGTCTGCTCATGCACTGATCACGTGGGTAATCATGCACTAATCGCGTGACTGATCATGCACTGATCACGTGGTGATCATGCACTGATCACGTGGCTATCATGCACTGATCACGTGGCTGATCATGCACTGATCACATGACTGATCATGCACTGATCACCTGGCTATCATGCACTGATCACGTGGCTATCATGCACTGATCACGTCGCTGATCATACACTGATCACATGGCTGATCATGCACTGATCACGTGACTGATCATGCACTGATCACGTGGCTATCATGCACTGATCACGTGGCTATCATGCACTGATCACGTGGCTGATCATGCCCTGATCACGTGGCTGATCATGCACTGATCACGTGACTGATCATGCACTGATCACGGGGCTATCATTCACTGATCACGTGGCTATCATGCACTGATCACGTGGCTAATCATGCACTGATCATGTGGCTGATCATACACTGATCACGTGGCTATCATGCACTGATCACGTGACTGATCACGCACTGATCACGTGGCTATCATTCACTGATCACCTGGCTGATCATGCACTATCACGTGACTGATCATGCACTGATCACGTGGCTATCATGCACTGATCAGGTGGCTATCATGCACTGATCACGTGGCTGATCATGCACTGCTCACGTATCTGATCATGCACTGATCACGTGGATATCATTCACTGATCATGTGGATGATCATGCACTGATCACGTGACTGATCATGCACTGATCACGTGACTGATCATGCAGTGATCACGTGGCTATCATGCACTGATCACGTGGCTGATCATGCACTGATCACGTGACTAGTCATGCACTGATCATGTGACTGATCGGTCACTGATAACCCGACTATAATGCACTGATCATGTGGCTATCATGCACTTATGAGGTGGCTAGCATTCACAGATCACGTGGCTATCATGCACTGATCAGGTGGTTATCATTCATTGATCACGTGACTGATCATGCACTGATCACGTGGCTATCATGCACTGATCAGGTGGCTATCATTCACTGATCACATGGCTGATCATGCATTGATCACGTGACTGATCATGCACTTATCACGTGGCTATCATGCACTGATCACGTGGCTATCATGCACTGATCACGTGGCTGATCATGCAGTGATCACGTGGCTGATCATTCAATGATCACGTGGCTGAACATTCACTGATCACGTGGCTATCATGCACTGATCACGTGGCTGATCATACACTGATCACGTGGCTGATCATGCACTGATCACGTGAGATATCATGCACTGATCACGTGGCTATCATGCACTGATCAAGTGGCTTCGGATGCACTGATCACGTGGCTGATCATGCACTGATCACGTGACTGATCATGCACTGATCACGTGACTGATCATGCACTGATCACGTGGCTATCATGCACTGATCACGTGGCTATCATGCACTGGTCACGTGGCTGATCATGCACTGCTCACGTGGCTGATCATGCACTGATCACGTAGCTATGATGCACTGATCACGTGGTTGGACATGCACTGATCACGTGGCTGATCATGCACTGATCACGTGGCTATCATCACTGATCACGTGGCTGTCATGCAGTGATCACGTGGATGATCATACACTGATCACGTGACTGCTCATGCACTGGTCACGTGGCTGATCATGCACTGATCACGTGACTGATCATGCACTGATCACGTGGCTGATCATGCACTGATCACGTGGCTGATCATGCACTGTCAAGTGGCTGATCATCCACTGATCACGTGGCTATCATTCACTGATCATGTGGCTATCATGCACTGATCACGTGGCTGATCATGCACTGATCACGTGACTGATCATGCACTGATCACGTGGCTGATCATGCACTGATCACGTGGCTGATCATTCACATCACGTGGCTGATACACCCTGATCACGTGACTGATCATGCACTGATCACGTGGCTATCATGCACTGATCACGTGGCTGATCATGCACTGATCACGTGGTGATCATGCACTGATCACGTGGCTGATCATGCACTGATCACGTGACTGATCATGCACTGATCACGTGGCTGATCATGCACTGATCAGCTGGCTATCATGCACTGATCACGTGGCTGATCATGCACTGATCACGTGACTGATCATGCACTGATCCCGTGGCTGATCATGCACTGATCAGCTGGCTATCATGCACTGATCACGTGGCTGATCATGCACTGATCACGTGGCTGATCATGCACTGATCACGTGACTGATCATGCACTGATCACGTGGCTATCATGCACTGATCACGTGGCTGATCATGCACTGATCACGTGGCTGATCATGACTGATCACGTGACTGATCATGCACTGATCACGTGGCTGATCATGCACTGATCACGTGAGCTATCATGCACTGCTCAGGTGGCTATCATGCACTGATCACGTGGCTGATCATTCAATGATCACGTGACTGATCATGCACTGATCACGTGGCTGATCATGCACTGATCACGTGGCTATCATGCACTGATCACGTGGCTGATCATGCACTGATCACGTGGCTGATCATGCACTGATCATGTGACTTATCATGCACTGATCACGTGGCTATCAGGCACTGATCACGTGGCTATCATGCACTGATCAGGTGGCTATCATGCACTGATCACGTGACTGATCATGCACTGATCACGTGGCCATCATGCACTGATCACGTGAGCTATCATGCACTGATCACGTGGCTGATCATGCACTGATCACGTGACTGATCATGCACTGATCACGTGGCTATCATGCACTGATCACGTGGCTATCATGCACTGATCACGTGGCTGATCATACACTGATCACGTAACTGATCATGCACTGATCACGTGGCTATCATTCAATGATCACGTGGCTGAACATTCAGTGATCATCTGGCTTTACTGCACTGATCACGTGACTGTGCATTCAGTGTTCACGTGGATATCATACAATGATCACGTGAGATATCATGCACTGATCATGTGTCTGCTCATGCACTGATAAGTTGGGTAATCATGCACTAATCACGTGACTGATGACGCACTGATTACGTGGTTATCATGCACTGATAAGGTGGCTATGATACCCTGATCACGTGGCTGATCATACACAGATCACATGACTGATTATTCACTGATCACCTGGCTCTCATGAATTGATCACGTGGCTATCATGCAATTATCGCGTGGCTGATCATACACTGATCACGTGGCTGATCATACACAGATCTCGTGACAGATCTTCCACTGATCACGTGGGTAACATGCACTGATAACTTGGCTATCATGCACTGACCACGTGGCTGATCCTACACTGATCACGTGGCTGATCATGCACAGATCACGTGACTAATCATGAAATGATCACGGGGCTATCATTCACTGATCACATGGATATCATGCACTGAACACGTGGCTGGTCATACACTGATCATGTGACTGATCAGACACTGATCACTTGGCTATCATCCACTGATCACGTGACTGATCATGCACTGATCACGTGGCTATCATTCACTGATCCCCTGGCTGATCAAACACCTATCACCTGACAGATCATGCACTGATCACGTGGCTGATCATGCACTGATCACGTGGCTATCATGCACTGATCACGTGGCTATCATGCACTGATCACGTGACTGCGGATGCAGTGATCAGGTGACTGATCATGCACTGATCACGTGACTGATCATGCACTAATCACGTGGCTGATCATGCACTGATCGCGTGGCTGATCATGCACTGATCACGTGGCTATCATGCACTGATCACGTGGCTGATCATGCACTGATCACGTGACTATCATCCACTGATCACGTGACTGTCATGCACTGATCACGTGGCTATCATGCGCTGATCACTGGCTGATCATGCACTGATCACGTGGCTATCATGCACTGATCACGTGGCTTATCATGCACTGATCACGTGGCTGATCATGCACTGATCACGTGACTGATCATGCACTGATCACGTGGCTATCATGAACTGATCAGGTGGCAATCACGCACTGATCCAGTGGCTATCATGAACTGATTAGGTGGCTATCATTCTCTGATCACGTGAGTGATCATGCACTGATCATGTGACTGATCATGCACTGATCACGTGGCTCTTATGCACTGATCAGGTGGCTATCATTCACTGGTCAGGTGGCTATCATCCAGTGCTCACGTGGATAATCATGCACTGATCATGTAGCTATGATGCACTGATCACGTGATTGGGCATGCACTGTTCACGTGACTGATCATGCACTGATCACGTGGCTATCATTCACTGGTCATGTGTCTGATCATGCAATGATCACGTGACTGATCATGCACTGATCACATGACTGCGAATGCACTGATCACGTAACTGATCATGCACTGATCAAGTGGATATCATCCATGATAAGGTGTCTATCACTCACTGATCTGGTGGCTATCATTCACTGATCATGTGTCGATTCATGCAATGATCACGTGACTGACCATGCACTGATCACGTGACTGATCATGCACTGATCACGTGGCTATCATGCACTGATCACGTGGCTGATCATGCACTGATCACGTGGCTGGTCTTGCACTGATCATGTGACTGATGAGGCACTGATTACGTGGTTATAATGCACTGATCACGTGGCCATCATGCACTGATGACGTGGCTAGCATTCACAGATCACGTGGCTGATCATGCACTGATCAGTTGGCTATCATTCGCTGATCACGTGACTGATCATGCGCTGATCACGTGGCTATCATGCACTGATCACGTGGCTATCATTCACTGATCACATGGCTGATCATGCACTGATCACGTGACTGATCATGCACTTATCACGTGGCTATCATGCACTGATCACGTGGCTATCATGCACTGATCACGTGACTGATCATGCACTGATCACGTGGCTATCATTCAATGATCACGTGGCTGAACATTCAGTGATCATGTAGCTTTACTGCACTGATCACGTGACTGTGCATTCAGTGATCACGTGGATATCATACAATGATCACGTGAGATATCATGCACTGATCATGTGTCTGCTCATGCACTGATAAGTTGGGTAATCATGCACTAATCACGTGACTGATGACGCACTGATTACGTGGTTATCATGCACTGATAAGGTGGCTATGATACCCTGATCACGTGGCTGATCATACACAGATCACATGACTGATTATTCACTGATCACGTGGCTCTCATGCATTGATCACGTGGCTATCATGCAATTATCACGTGGCTGATCATACACTGATCACGTGGCTGATCATACACAGATCACGTGGATCTTCCACCCTGATCACGTGGGTCAACATGCACTGATAACGTGGCTATCATGCACTGATCACGTGGCTGATCCTACACTGATCACGTGGCTGATCATGCACAGATCACGTGGCTATCATGCACTGATCACGTGGCCGATCATACACTGATCACGTGGCTGATCATGCACTGATCACGTGGCTGATCATGCACTGATCACGTGGCTGATCAGGCACTGATCACTTGGCTATCATCCACTGATCACGTGGCTGATCATGCACTGATCACGTGGCTGATCATGCACTGATCACGTGGCTGATCATACACCGATCACCTGACAGATCATGCACTGATCACGTGGCTATCATGCACTGATCACGTGGCTGATCATGCACTGATCACGTGGCTATCATGCACTGATCACGTGACTGATCATGCACTGATCACGTGGCTGATCATGCACTGATCACGTGGCTATCATGCACTGATCACGTGGCTGAGCATGCAGTGATCACGTGGCTTTACTGCACTGATCACGTGACTGATCATGCGCTGGTCACGTGGCTATCATGCACTGATCACGTGACTGATCATGCACTGATCGCCTGGGCTATTATGCACTGATCAGGTAACTGATCATGCACTGATCACTTGGCTGATCATGCACTGATCACATGACTGATCATGCACTGATCACTTGGCGATCATGCACTGATCACGTGGCTGATCATGCACTGATCACGTGGCTGATCATGCACTGATCACGTGACTGATATACACTGATCACGTGACTGATCATGCACTGATCACGTGGCTATCATGCACTGATCACGTGGCTGATCATGCACTGATCACGTGAGCGATCATGGACTGATCACGTGGCTATCATGCACTGATCACGTGGCTGAATGTACACTGATCACGTGACTGATCATGCACTGATCACGTGGCTATCATGCACTGATCACGTGGCTGATCATGCACTGATCACGTGGCTGATCATGTACTGATCACGTGGCTTCTCATGCACTGATCACGTGGCTGATCATGCACTGATCACGTGGCTGATCATGCACTGATCGCGTGACTGATGATGCACTGATCACGTGGCTATCATGCACTGATCAGGTGGCTATCATGCACTGATCACGTGGCTGATCATGCACTGATCACGTGACTGATCATGCACTGATCACGTGACTGATCATGCACTGATCACGTGGCTGATCATGCACTGATCACGTGGCTGATCATGCACTGATCACGTGGCTGATCATTCACTGATCACGTGACTGATCATGCACTGATCACGTGGCTATCATGCACTGATCACGTGGCTGATCATGCACTGATCACGTGGCTGATCATGCACTGATCACGTGGCTGATCATGCGCTGATCACGTGGCTATCATGCACTGATCACGTGGCTGATCATGCACTGATCACGTGGCTGATCATGCACTGATCGCGTGACTGATCATGCACTGATCACGTGGCTATCATGCACTGATCACGTGGCTATCATGCACTGATCAGGTGGCTATCATGCACTGATCACGTGGCTGATCATGCACTGATCACGTGACTGATCATGCACTGATCACGTGGCTGATCATGCACTGATCACTTGGCTATCATGCACTGATCACGTGGCTGATCATGCACTGATCACGTGGCTGATCATGCACTGATCACGTGACTGATCATGCACTGATCACGTGGCTGATCATGCACTGATCACGTGGCTGATCATGCACTGATCACGTGGCTATCATGCACTGATCACGTGGCTATCATGCACTGATCACGTGGCTGATCATGCACTGATCACGTGACTGATCATGCACTGATCACGTGGCTGATCATGCACTGATCACGTGGCTGATCATGCACTGATCACGTGGCTATCATGCACTGATCACGTGGCTATCATGCACTGATCACGTGACTGATCACGCACTGATCACGTGGCTATCATGCACTGATCACGTGGCTGATCATGCATTGATCACGTGACTGATCATGCACTGATCACGTGGCTGCTCATGCACTGATCACGTGGCTATCATGCACTGATCACGTGACTGATCATACACTGATCACGTGACGGATCATGCACTGATCACGTGGCTATCATACACTGATCACGTGACTAATCATGCACTGATCACGTGGCTGATCATGCACTGATCACGTGGCTATCATGCACTGATCACGTGACTGATCATGCACTGATCACGTGGCTATCATGCACTGATCACGTGACTGATCATGCACTGGTCACGTGCTGATCATGCACTGATCACGTGGCTAATCATACACTGATCACGTGACTGATCATGCAGTGATCACGTGGCTATCATTCAATGATCACGTGGCTGAACATTCAGTGATCATGTAGCTTTACTGCACTGATCACGTGACTGTGCATTCAGTGATCACGTGGCTATCATACACTGATCACGTGAGATATCATGCACTGATCATGTGGCTGATCATGCACTGATAAGTTGGGTGATCATGCACTAATCACGTGACTGATGACGCACTGATTACGTGGTTATCATGCACTGATCAGGTGGCTATGATACCCTGATCACGTGGCTGATCATACACAGATCACATGACTGATTATTCACTGATCACCTGGCTCTCATGAATTGATCACGTGGCTATCATGCAATGATCACGTGGCTGATCATACACTGATCACGTGGCTGATCATGCACTGATCACGTGGCTAACATGCACTGATCACGTGGCTATCATGCACTGATCACGTGGCTGATCCTACACTGATCACGTGGCTGATCATGCACAGATCACGTGACTAATCATGAAATGATCACGTGGCTATCATGCACTGATCACATGGATATCATGCACTGAACACGTGGCTGGTCATGCACTGATCACGTGGCTGATCAGGCACTGATCACGTGGCTATCATCCACTGATCACGTGACTGATCATTCACTGATCACGTGGCTATCATGCACTGATCACGTGGCTGATCAAACACCTATCACGTGGCTGATCATGCACTGATCACGTGGCTATCATGCACTGATCAGGTGGCTATCATGCACTGATCACGTGGCTGATCATACACTGATCACGTGACTGATCATGCACTGATCACGTGGCTGATCATGCACTGATCCACGTGACTGATCATGCACTGATCACGTGGCTGATCATGCACTGATCACGTGGCTATCATGCACTGATCACGTGGCTATCATGCACTGATCCGTGGCTGATCATGCACTGATCACGTGACTATCATGCACTGATCACGTGACTGTCATGCACTGATCACGTGGCCGATCATGCACTGATCACGTGGCTTATCATGCACTGATCACGTGGCTGATCATGCACTGATCACGTGACTGATCATGCACTGATCACGTGGTTATCATGCACTGATCACGTGGCAATCATGCACTGATCAGTGGCTATCATGCACTGATCAGGTGGCTATCATGCACTGATCACGTGACTGATCATGCACTGATCACGTGACTGATCATGCACTGATCACGTGGCTATCATGCACTGATCACTTGACTATCATTCACTGATCACGTGGCTATCATGCACTGATCACGTGATTGATCATGCACTGATCATGTAGCTATCATGCACTGATCACGTGGCTGATCATGCACTGATCACGTGACTGATCATGCACTGATCACGTGGCTATCATTCACTGATCACGTGGCGATCATGCACTGATCACGTGGCTGATCATGCACTGATCACGTGACTGCGCATGCAGTGATCACGTAACTGATCATGCACTGATCACGTGGATATCATGCACGGATCACGTGTCTGATCATGCACTGATCACGTGGCTATCATGCACTGATCACGTGACGATCACGCACTGATCACGTGGCTGATCATGCACTGATCACGTGACTGATCATGCACTGATCACGTGGCTATCATACACTGATCACGTGGCTGATTATGCACTGATCACGTGGCTGATCATGCAGTGATCACGTGGCTATCATTCAATGATCACGTGGCTGAACATACACTGATCACGTGGCTTCACTGCACTGATCACGTGACTGTCATTCACTGATCACGTGGATGTCATGCACTGATCACGTGAGATATCATGCACTGATCACGTGGCTGATCATGCACTGATCACGTGGCTGATCATGCACTGATCACGTGACTGATCATGCACTGATCACGTGGCTATCATTCACTGATAACATGGCTATCATGCACTGATCACGTGGCTGGTCATACACTGATCACGTGACTGATCAGACACTGATCACCTGGCTCTCATGCACTGATCACGTGGCTATCATGCACTGATCACGTGGCTGATCATACACTGATCACGTGGCTGATCATACACCGATCACCTGACAGATCATGCACTGATCACGTGGCTATCATGCACTGATCACGTGGCTATCATGCACTGATCACGTGTCTGATCATGCACTGATCACGTGACTGATCATGCACTGATCACGTGACTGATCATGCACTGATCACCTGGCTATCATGCACTGATCACGTAACTGATCATGCACTGATCACGTGGCTGATCATACACTGATCACGTGACTGATCATGCACTGATCACGTGGCTATCATGCACTGATCACGTGACTGATCATGCACTGATCACGTGGCTATCATTCACTGATCACGTGGCTGATCATGCACTGATCACGCGGATGACTGCACTGATCACGTGGCTGTCATGCACTGATCACGTGGCTGATCATGCACTGATCACGTGACTGATCATGCACTGATCACGTGGCTGATCATGCACTGATCAGTGGCTGATCATGCACTGATCACGTGGCTGATCATGCACTGATCAGGTGGCGATCATGCACTGATCACGTGGCTATCATGCACTGATCACGTGGCTGATCATGCACTGATCACGTGACTGATCATGCACTGATCACGTGGCTGTCATGCACTGATCGCGTGGCTATCATGCACTTATCACGTGGCTGATCATACACTGATCACGTGGTGATCATGCACTGATCACGTGGCTGATCATGCACTGATCACGTGGCTATCATGCACTGATCACGTGGCTATCATGCACTGATCACGTGGCTGATCATGCACTGATCACGTGACTGATCATGCACTGATCACGTGGCTAATCATGCACTGATCAGGTGGCTATCACTCACTGATCACGTGGCTATCATGCACTGATCACGTGGCTGATCATGCACTGATCACGTGACTGATCATGCACTGATCACGTGGCTATCATGCACTGATCACGTGGCTGATCATGCACTGATCACGTGGCTATCATTCACTGATCACGTGGCTGATCATGCACTGATCACGTGACTGATCATGCACTGATCACGTGGCTATCATGCACTGATCACGTGGCTATCATGCACTGATCACGTGGCTGATCATGCACTGATCACGTGGCTGATCATTCACTGATCACGTGGCTATCATGCACTGATCACGTGACTGATCATGCACTGATCACGTGACTGATCATGCACTGATCACGTGGCTGATCATGCACTGATCACGTGGCTATCATGCACTGATCACGTGGCTGATCATGCACTGATCACGTGGCTATCATGCACTGATCATGTGACTGATCATACACTGATCACGTGACTGATCATGCACTGATCACGTGGCTATCATGCACTGATCACGTGGCTATCATGCACTGATCACGTGGCTGATCATACACTGATCACGTGACTGATCATGCACTGATCACGTGGCTGATCATGCACTGATCACGTGGCTATCATGCACTGATCACGTGGCTGATCATGCACTGATCACGTGGCTGATCATGCACTGATCACGTGACTGATCATGCACTGATCACGTGGCTATCATGAACTGATCACGTGGCTATCATGCACTGATCACGTGGCTGATCATGCACTGATCACGTGACTGATCATGCACTGATCACGTGACTGGTCATGCACTGATCACGTGGCTATCATTCACTGATCACGTGGCTGATCATTCAGTGATCACGTGGCTAATCATGCACTGATCACGTGGCTATCATGCACTGATCACGTGGCTATCATGCACTGATCACGTGACTGATCATGCACTGATCAGGTGGCTGATCATGCACTGGTCACGTGGCTGATCATGCACTGATCACGTGACTGATCATGCACTGATCACGTGGCTATCATGCACTGATCACGTGGCTGATCATGCACTGATCACGTGGCTGATCATGCACTGATCAGGTGACTGATCACGCACTGATCACGTGGCTATCATTCACTGATCATGTGTCGATTCATGCACTGATCACGTGACTGACCATGCACTGATCACGTGGCGATGATGCACTGATCACGTGGCTATCATGCACTGATCACGTGGCTGATCATACACTGATCACGTGACTGATCATGCACTGATCACGTGGCTATCATTCAATGATCACGTGGCTGAACATTCAGTGATCACGTGGCTATCATGCACTGATCACGTGACTGTGCATTCAGTGATCACGTGGCTGATCATACACTGATCACGTGAGAGATCATGCACCGATCATGTGGCTGATCATGCACTGATCAGGTGGGTGATCATGCACTAATCACGTGACTGATGATGCACTGATTACGTGGCTATCATGCACTGATAAGGTGGCTATGATACCCTGATCACGTGGCTGATCATACACAGATCACGTGACTGATTATTCACTGATCACCTGGCTCTCATGAATTGATCACGTGGCTGATCATGCAATGATCACGTGGCTGATCATACACTGATCACGTGAGTGATCATACAGAGATCACGTGACAGATCTTCCACTGATCACGTGGCTCACATGCACTGATAACGTGGCTATCATGCACTGACCACGTGGCTGATCCTGCACTGATCACGTGGCTGATCATGCACAGATCACGTGACTAATCATGCAATGATCACGGGGCTATCATTCACTGATCACATGGATATCATGCACTGATCACGTGGCTGGTCATACACTGATCATGTGACTGATCAGACACTGATCACTTGGCTATCATCCACTGATCACGTGACTGATCATGCACTGATCAAGTGGCTATCATTCACTGATCCCGTGGCTGATCAAACACCGATCACCTGACAGATCATGCACTGATCACGTGCCTATCATGCACTGATCAGGTGGCTATCATGCACTGATCACGTGGCTGATCATACACTGCTAACGTAGCTGACATGCACTGATTACGTGGATGATCATGCACTGATCACGTGGATATCATGCACTGATCTCGTGACTGGCATGCAGTGATCACGTAACCGATCATGCACTGATCACGTGGCTGATCATGCACTGATCACGTGTCTGATCATGCACTGATCACGTGACTGATCATGCACTGATCACCTGGCTATTATTCACTGATCAGGTAACTGATCATGCACTGATCACTTCGCTATCATCCACTTATCACATGACTGTGCATTCACTGATCTCGTGGCTGATCATGCACTGATTTACGTGACTGATCATGCACTGATCACGTGGCTATCATCCGCTGATCACATGTCTGTGCATGCCCTGATCACGTGGCTGATCATACACTGATCACGTGACTGATCATGCACTGATCACGTGGCTATCATGCACTGATCAGGTGGCTGAACACTCAGTGATCAAGTAGCTTTCCTGCACTGATCAGGTGGCTGTGCATTCAGTGATCACGTGGTGATCATGCACTGATCACGTGAGCGATCATGCACTGATCATGTGGCTGCTCATGCACTGATCAGGTGGCTGATCATGCACTGATCACGTGACTGATCACGCACTGATCACGTGGTTATCATGCACTGATAAGGTGGCTATCATGCACTGATCACGTGGCTGATCATGCACTGTTCACGTGACTGATTATGCACTGATCACGTGGCTATCATGCACTGATCACGTGGCTATCATGCAATGATCACGTGACTGATCATGCACTGATCACGTGGCTGATCATGCAGTGATCATGTGTCGGATCATGCACTGATCACGTGGCTGATCATGCACTGATCACGTGACTATCATGCACTGATCACGTGGCTGATCATTCACTGATCATGTGGCTGATCATGCAATGATCACGTGACTGATCACGCGCTGATCACGTGGCTATCATTCACTGATCACGTGGCTATCATGCACTGATCACGTGACTGATCATGCACTGATCACGTGACTGATCATGCAGTGATCACGTGGCTATCATGCACTGATCACGTGACTGATCATGCACTGATCACGTGACTATCATGCACTGATCATGTGGCTGATCAGTCACTGATAACGTGCTATCATGCACTGATCACGTGGCTATCATGCACTGATCAGGTGGCTATCATTCACTGATCACGTGGCTATCATGCACTGATCACGTGGCTCATGCACTGATCACGTGTCTGATCATGCACTGATCACGTGGCTGATCATGCACTGATCACGTGGCTGATCATGCACTGATCACGTGGCTGATCATGCACTGATCACGTGGCTGATCATGCACTGATCACGTGGCTGATCATGCACTGATCACGTGGCTATCATGCACTGATCACGTGGCTGATCATGCAGTGATCACGTGGCTATCATTCAATGATCACGTGGCTGAGCATGCACTGATCACGTGGCTATCATGCACTGATCACGTGGATATCATGCACTGATCACGTGGATATCATGCACTGATCACGTGGCTGATCATGCACTGATCACGTGGGGATCATGCACTGATCACGTGACGCTGACGCACTGATTACGTGGTTATCATGCACTGATATGGTGGCTATGATACCCTGATCACGTGGCTGATCATACACAGATCACATGACTGATTATCCACTGATCACCTGGCTCTCATGAATTGATCACGTGGCTATCATGCAATGATCACGTGGCTGATCATACACTGATCACGTGGCTGATCATGCAGTCATCACATGGATGATACACCCTGATCTCGTGACTCATCATGCACTTATCACCTAGCTGATCATGCACTGATCACGGGGCTGATCAGGCACTGATCATGTGTGATCATGAACTGATCACGTGGCTGATCATGCACTGATCACTTGGCTGAATGCACTGGTCACGTAACTGATCATGCACTGATCACGTGGCAATCATTCACTGATCACGTGGCTGATCATGCAGTGATCACGTGGATGATCATAGAGTGATAACGTGACTGACCATGCACTGATCATGTGGCTGATCGTGCACTGATAACGTGGGTGATCATGCACTGATCACGTGACTGATGATGCACTGATAACGTGGCTGATCATGCACTGATCAGGTGGCTATGATACCGTTATCAAGTGGATGATCATACACTGATCACGTGACTGATCATGCACTAATCATGTGGCTATAATGCACCGATCACGTGGCTATCATACACTGATCACGTGGCTGATCATGCACAGATCACGTGGCTGATCATACACAGATCACATGACTGATTATTCACTGATCACCTGGCTCTCATGAATTGATCACGTGGCTATCATGCAATTATCACGTGGCTGATCATACACTGATCACGTGGCTGATCATGCACTAATCATGTGGCTATAATGCACCGATCACGTGGCTGATCATACACTGATCACGTGGCTGATCATGCACAGATCATGTGGCTGATCATGCACAGATCACGTGACTAATCATGAACTGAACACGTGGCTATCAGGCACTGATCAGCTGGCTATCATTCACTAAACACGTGGCTGATCATGCACTGATCACGTGGCTGATCATGTACTGATCACGAGACTGATCATGCACTGATCAGCTGTCTATCATTCACTGAACACGTGGCTGAATATGCACTGATCACGTGGCTGATAATGTACTGATAGGTTGCTGATAATGCACTGATCACGTGGCTGACATGCACTGACCAGGTGGCTGACAATACACTGTTCACGTGGCTATCATTTACTGATCATTTGACTGTGCATGCATTGATCACGTGGATGATCATACAATGATGACATGACTGATCATGCACTGATCACGTGACTGATCATGCACTGATTACATGGCTATCATGCAATGCTCAGGTGGCTATCATGCACTGATTCGGTGGCTATCATTCACTGATCATGTGACTGATCATGCACTGATCACGTGGCCATCATGCACTGATCCCGTGAGTGCCCATGCACTGATCACCTGACTGATCATGCACTGAACACATGACTGAACATGCACTGATCACATCACGGACCATGCACTGATCAGGTGGCTATCATGCACTGATCACTTGACTGATCATGCACTGATCATATGACAGATAATGCACTGATCACGTGACTGATCATTCACTGAACACGTAGCAATCATGCACTGATCACGTGATTGATCATGCACTGGTCACGTTGCTATCATGCACTGATCACGTGGCTGATCATACACTGATCACGTAACTGATCATGCACTGATCACGTGGCTATCATTCAATGATCACGTGGCTGAACATTCAGTGATCATCTGGCTTTACTGCACTGATCACGTGACTGTGCATTCAGTGATCACGTGGGTATCATACACTGATCACGTGAGATATCATGCACTGATCATGTGTCTGATCATGCACTGATCACGTGGCTGATCATACACAGATCACATGACTGATTATTCACTGATCACCTGGCTCTCATGTATTGATCACGTGGCTATCATGCAATGATCACGTGGCTGATCATACACTGATCACGTGGCTGATCATGCAGTCATCACATGGATGATACACCCTGATCTCGTGACTCATCATGCACTTATCACCTAGCTATCATGCACTGATCACGGGGCTGATCAGGCACTGATCATGTGAGTGATCATGAACTGATCACGTGGCTATCATGCACTGATCACTTGGCTGAATGTACACTGGTCACGTAACTGATCATGCACTGATCACGTGGCAATCATTCACTGATCACGTGGCTGATCATGCAGTGATCACGTGGATGATCATAGAGTGATAACGTGACTGACAATGCACTGATCATGTGGCTGATCGTGCACTGATAACGTGGGTGATCATGCACTGATCACGTGACTGATGATGCACTGATAACGTGGCTATCATGCACTGATCAGTTGGCTATGATACCGTTATCAAGTGGATGATCATACACTGATCACGTGACTGATCATGCACTAATCATGTGGCTATAATGCACCGATCACGTGGCTGATCATACACTGATCACGTGGCTGATCATGCACAGATCACGTGGCTGATCATACACAGATCACATGACTGATTATTCACTGATCACCTGGCTCTCATGAATTGATCACGTGGCTATCATGCAATTATCACGTGGCTGATCATACACTGATCACGTGGCTGATCATGCACTAATCATGTGGCTATAATGCACCGATCACGTGGCTGATCATACACTGATCACGTGGCTGATCATGCACAGATCATGTGGCTGATCATGCACAGATCACGTGACTAATCATGAACTGAACACGTGGCTATCAGGCACTGATCAGCTGGCTATCATTCACTAAACACGTGGCTGATCATGCACTGATCACGTGGCTGATCATGTACTGATCACGTGACTGATCATGCACTGATCAGCTGTCTATCATTCACTGAACACGTGGCTGAATATGCACTGATCACGTGGCTGATAATGTACTGATCACGTTGCTGATAATGCACTGATCACGTGGCTGACATGCACTGACCAGGTGGCTGACCATACACTGTTCACGTGGCTATCATTTACTGATCATTTGACTGTGCATGCATTGATCACGTGGATGATCATACAATGATGACATGACTGATCATGCACTGATCACGTGACTGATCATGCACTGATTACGTGGCTATCATGCACTGCTCAGGTGGCTATCATGCACTGATTCGGTGGCTATCATTCACTGATCACGTGACTGATCATGCACTGATCACGTGGCCATCATGCACTGATCCCGTGAGTGCCCATGCACTGATCACCTGACTGATCATGCACTGAACACGTGACTGAACATGCACTGATCACGTGGCTATCATGCCCTGATCACGTGACTGATCAGGCACTGATCACATCACGGACCATGCACTGATCAGGTGGCTATCATGCACTGATCACTTGACTGATCATGCACTGATCATGTGACTGATAATGCACTGATCACGTGGCTGATCATGCACTGATCACGTGACTGATCATTCACTGAACACGTAGCAATCATGCACTGATCACGTGATTGATCATGCACTGGTCACGTGCTATCATGCACTGATCACGTGGCTGATCATACACTGATCACGTAACTGATCATGCACTGATCACGTGGCTATCATTCAATGATCACGTGGCTGAACATTCAGTGATCATGTAGCTTTACTGCACTGATCACGTGACTGTGCATTCAGTGTTCACGTGGATATCATACAATGATCACGTGAGATATCATGCACTGATCATGTGTCTGATCATGCACTGATAAGTTGGGTGATCATGCACTAATCACGTGACTGATGACGCACTGATTACGTGGTTATCATGCACTGATAAGGTGGCTATGATACCCTGATCACGTGGCTGATCATACACAGATCACATGACTGATTATTCACTGATCACCTGGCTCTCATGAATTGATCACGTGGCTATCATGCAATTATCACGTGGCTGATCATACACAGATCACGTGGCTGATCATACACAGATCTCGTGACAGATCTTCCACTGATCACGTGGGTAACATGCACTGATAACGTGGCTATCATGCACTGACCACGTGGCTGATCCTACACTGATCACGTGGCTGATCATGCACAGATCACGTGACTAATCATGAAATGATCACGGGGCTATCATTCACTGATCACATGGATATCATGCACTGAACACGTGGCTGGTCATACACTGATCATGTGACTGATCAGACACTGATCACTTGGCTATCATCCACTGATCACGAGACTGATCATGCACTGATCACGTGGCTATCATTCACTGATCCCCTGGCTGATCAAACACCTATCACCTGACAGATCATGCACTGATCACGTGGCTATCATGCACTGATCAGGTGGCTATCATGCACTGATCACGTGTCTGATCATGCACTGATCACGTGACTGATCATGCACTGATCACCTGGCTATTATGCACTGATCAGGTAACTGATCATGCACTGATCACTTCGCTATCATCCACTTATCACATGACTGTGCATGCACTGATCTCGTGGCTATATGCTCTGATTTACTGACTGATCATGCACTGATCACGTGGCTATCATCGGCTGATCACATGTCTGTGCATGCCCTGATCACGTGGATGGTCATGTACTGATCACGTGGCTTATCATGCACTGATCACGTGGCTGATCATGCACTGATCACGTGACTGATCATGCACTGATCACGTGGCTATCATGAACTGATCAGGTGGCAAGCACGCACTGATCCAGTGGCTATTATGAACTGATTAGGTGGTTATCATTCTCTGATCACGTGAGTGATCATGCATTGATCATGTGACTGGTCATGCACTGATCACGAGGCTCTTATGCACTGATCAGGTGGCTATCATTCACTGATCAGGTGGCTATCATCTAGTGCTCACGTGGATAATCATGCACTGATCATGTAGCTATGATGCACTGATCACGTGATTGGGCATGCACTGATCAAGTGACTGTTCATGCACTGATCAGGGGGCTATCATTCACTGGTCATGTGTCGAATCCTGCAATGATCACGTGACTGATCATGCACTGATCACTTGACTGCGAATGCACTGATCACGTAACTGATCATGCACTTATCAAGTGGATATCATCCATGATAAGGTGTCTATCACGCACTGATCTGGTGGCTATCATTCACTGATCATGTGTCGATTCATGCAATGATCACGTGACTGACCATGCACTGATCACGTGAGTGATCATGCACTGATCACGTTGCTATCATGCACTGATCACGTGGCTGATCATACACTGATCACGTAACTGATCATGCACTGATCACGTGGCTATCATTCAATGATCACGTAGCTGAACATTCAGTGATCATGTAGCTTTACTGCACTGATCACGTGACTGTGCATTCAGTTATCACGTGGATATCATACACTGATCACGTGAGAGATCATGCACCGATCATGTGTCTGATTATGCACTGATAAGTTGGGTGATCATGCACTAATCACGTGACTGATGACGCACTGATTACGTGGTTATCATGCACTGATAAGGTGGCTATGATACCCTGATCACGTGGCTGATCATACACAGATCACATGACTGATTATTCACTGATCACCTGGCTCTCATGAATTGATCACGTGGCTATCATGCAATTATCACGTGGCTGATCATACACTGATAACGTGAGTGATCATACAGAGATCTCGTGACAGATCTTCCACTGATCACGTGGGTAACATGCACTGATAACGTGGCTATCATGCACTGACCACGTGGCTGATCCTACACTGATCACGTGGCTGATCATGCACAGATCACGTGACTAATCATGAAATGATCACGGGGCTATCATTCACTGATCACATGGATATCATGCACTGAACACGTGGCTGATCATACACTGATCACGTGACTGATCAGACACTGATCACTTGGCTATCATCCACTGATCACGTGACTGATCATGCACTGATCACGTGGCTATCATTCAATGATCACGTAGCTGAACATTCAGTGATCATGTAGCTTTACTGCACTGATCACGTGACTGTGCATTCAGTGATCACGTGGATATCATACACTGATCACGTGAGAGATCATGCACCGATCATGTGTCTGATTATGCACTGATAAGTTGGGTGATCATGCACTAATCACGTGACTGATGACGCACTGATTACGTGGTTATCATGCACTGATAAGGTGGCTATGATACCCTGATCACGTGGCTGATCATACACAGATCACATGACTGATTATTCACTGATCACCTGGCTCTCATGAATTGATCACGTGGCTATCATGCAATTATCACGTGGCTGATCATACACTGATAACGTGAGTGATCATACAGAGATCTCGTGACAGATCTTCCACTGATCACGTGGGTAACATGCACTGATAACGTGGCTATCATGCACGGACCACGTGGCTGATCCTACACTGATCACGTGGCTGATCATGCACAGATCACGTGACTAATCATGAAATAATCACGGGGCTATCATTCACTGATCACATGGATATCATGCACTGAACACGTGGCTGATCATACACTGATCACGTGACTGATCAGACACTGATCACTTGGCTATCATCCACTGATCACGTGACTGATCATGCACTGTTCACATGGCTATCATTCACTGATCCCGTGGCTGATCAAACACCTATCATCTGACTGATCATTCACTGATCACGTGGCTATCATGCACTGATCAGGTGGCTATCATGCACTGATCACGTGGCTGATCATACACTGCTAACGTAACTGATCATGCACTGATCACGTAGCTATCATGCACTGATCACCTGAATGGCCATGCACTGATCTCCTAATTGATCATGCACTGATCACGTGACTGGTCATGCAATGATCACGTGGCTATCAGGCACTGATCAGGTGGCTGTCATGCACTGATCACGTGACTAGTCATGCACTGATCATGTGACTGATCAGTCACTGATAACCTGACTATGATGCACTGATCATGTGGCTATCATGCACTTATGAGGTGGCTAGCATTCACAGATCATGTGGCTATCATGCACTGATCAGGTGGTTGTCATTCATTGATCACGTGTCTGATCATGCACTGATCACGTCGCTATCATGCACTGATCAGGTGGCTATCATTCACTGATCACATGGCTGATCAAGCATTGATTACGTGACTGATCATGCACTGATCACGTGGCTATCATGCACTGATCCCTTGGCTATCATTCACTAGTCAAGGGTATGATCTGGCACTGATCACGTGACTGATCATGCACTGATCCTGTGACTGATCATGCACTGGTCACGTGGCTATCATGCACTGATCAGGTGGCTGATCATGCACTGAACACGTGACTGATCATGCACTGATCACGTGGATATCATGCACTGATCACATGGATATCATGCACTGATCTCGTGACTTCGGATGCAGTGATCACATAACTGATCATGCACTGATCACGTGATTGATCATGCACGGATCACGTGTCTGATCATGCACTGATCACGTGGCTATTATGCCCTGATCAGGTGGCTATCATTCACTGATCACATGGCTGATCATGCATTTATTACGTGATTGATCATGCACTGATCACGTGTCTAACATTCACTGAACACCTGACTGCAGATGCACTGATCACGTGACTGATCATGCAGTGATCACATGGCTTTCAATCACTAATCATTTGACTGTGCATGCACTGACCACGTGGATGTTCATACATTGATCACGTGACTGCACGTGCACTGATCATGTGGATGGTCATGCACTGATCACGTGACTGATCATGCACTTATCACGTGGCTATCATGCACTGATCAGGTGACTGTGCATGCACTGCCATGTGGATGATCATACACTGATCACGTGACTGTGCATTCTCCGATCACATGGCTATCATGCACTGATCACGTGGTTGAATATACACAGCTCACGTTACTGATCATGCATTGATCACGTGGCTATCATGCACTGATCACGTTGCTGATCATGCAGTCATCACATGGATGATACACCCTGATCACGTGACTCATCATGCACTTATCACCCTGCTCTCATGCACTGATCAGGTGACTGATCTGCACTGATCACGTGGTAATCATTCACTGATGACGTGGCTGATCATGTAGCGATCACGAGGATGATATACCCTGATCACGTGACTGATCTTGCACTTATCACCTGGCTATCATGCACTGATCACGTTACTGACCATGCACTGACCACGTGGATGATCAAAGAGTGATACCATGACTGATGATGCACTGATTATGTGGCAATCATTCACTGATCACGTGGCTGGTCATGTAGTGATCACGTGGATGATATACCCTGATCACGGGACTGATCATGCACTTATCACCTGGCTATCATGCACTGATCACGTGACTGACCATGCACTGATCACCTGGATGATCATAGAGTGATAACGTGACTGATCATGCACTGATCATGTGGCTGATCGTGCACTGATAACGTGAGTGATCATGCACTGATCACGTGGCTGATAATGTACTGATCACGTTGCTGATAATGCACTGATCACGTGGCTGACATGCACTGACCAGGTGGCTGACCATACACTGTTCACGTGGCTATCATTTACTGATCATTTGACTGTGCATGCATTGATCACGTGGATGATCATACAATGATGACATGACTGATCATGCACTGATTACGTGGCTATCATGCACTGCTCAGGTGGCTATCATGCACTGATTCGGTGGCTATCATTCACTGATCACGTGACTGATCATGCACTGATCACGTGGCCATCATGCACTGATCCCGTGAGTGCCCATGCACTGATCACCTGACTGATCATGCACTGAACACGTGACTGAACATGCACTGATCACGTGGCTATCATGCACTGATCATGTGCCTATCATGCACTGATCACGTGGCTGATCATACACTGATCACGTAACTGATCATGCACTGATCACGTGGCTATCATTCAATGATCACGTGGCTGAACATTCAGTGATCATCTGGCTTTACTGCACTGATCACGTGACTGTGCATTCAGTGTTCACGTGGATATCATACAATGATCACGTGAGATATCATGCACTGATCATGTGTCTGCTCATGCACTGATAAGTTGGGTAATCATGCACTAATCACCTGACTGATGACGCACTGATTACGTGGTTATCATGCACTGATAAGGTGGCTATGATACCCTGATCACGTGGCTGATCATACACAGATCTCATGACTGATTATTCACTGATCACCTGGCTCTCATGAATTGATCACGTGGCTATCATGCAATTATCGCGTGGCTGATCATACACTGATCACGTGGCTGATCATACACAGATCTCGTGACAGATCTTCCACTGATCACGTGGGTAACATGCACTGATAACGTGGCTATCATGAACTGACCACGTGGCTGATCCTACACTGATCACGTGGCTGATCATGCACAGATCACGTGACTAATCATGAAATGATCACGGGGCTATCATTCACTGATCACATGGATATCATGCACTGAACACGTGGCTGGTCATACACTGATCATGTGACTGATCAGACACTGATCACTTGGCTATCATCCACTGATCACGTGACTGATCATGCACTGATCACGTGGCTATCATTCACTGATCCCCTGGCTGATCAAACACCTATCACCTGACAGATCATGCACTGATCACGTGGCTATCAAGCACTGATCACGTGGATATCATGCACTGATCACGTGGATATCATGCACTGATCTCGTGACTGCGGATGCAGTGATCAGGTAACTGATCATGCACTGATCACGTGTCTGATCATGCACTGATCACGTGTCTGATCATGCACTGATCACGTGACTGATCATGCACTGATCACCTGGCTATTATGCACTGATCAGGTAACTGATCATGCACTGATCACTTCGCTATCATCCACTTATCACATGACTGTGCATGCACTGATCTCGTGGCTATATGCACTGATTTACTGACTGATCATGCACTGATCACGTGGCTATCATCCGCTGATCACATGTCTG
Source organism: Bos javanicus (assembly GCF_032452875.1). Lineage (NCBI taxonomy): Eukaryota > Metazoa > Chordata > Mammalia > Artiodactyla > Bovidae > Bos > Bos javanicus. The sequence continues at coordinate 536,416 of NW_026893628.1, forward strand.
TGCATGCCCTGATCACGTGGCTGATCATACACTGATCACGTGACTGATCATGCACTGATCACGTGGCTATCATGAACTGATCAGGTGGCAATCACGCACTGATCCAGTGGCTATCATGAACTGATTAGGTGGCTATCATTCTCTGATCACGTGAGTGATCATGCACTGATCATGTGACTGATCATGCACTGATCACGTGGCTCTTATGCATTGATCAGGTGGCTATCATTCACTGGTCAGGTGGCTATCATCTAGTGCTCACGTGGATAATCATGCACTGATCATGTAGCTATGATGCACTGATCACGTGATTGGGCATGCACTGTTCACGTGCCTGATCATGCACTGATCAGGTGGCTATCATTCACTGGTCATGTGTCGAATCATGCAATGATCACGTGACTGATCATGCACTGATCACATGACTGCGCATGCACTGATCACGTAACTGATCATGCACTGATCAAGTGGATATCATCCAATGATCAGGTGTCTATCACTCACTGATCTGGTGGCTATCATTCACTGATCATGTGTCGATTCATGCAATGATCACGTGACTGACCATGCGCTGATCACATGACTGATCATGCAGTGATCACGTAGCTATCATGCACTAATCACGTGGCTGATCATGCACTGATCACGTGACTAGTCATGCACTGATCATGTGACTGATCAGTCACTGATAACCTGACTATAATGCACTGATCATGTGGCTATCATGCACTTATGAGGTGGCTAGCATTCACAGATCACGTGGCTATCATGCACTGATCAGGTGGTTATCATTCATTGATCACGTGTCTGATCATGCACTGATCACTTCGCTATCATGCACTGATCAGGTGGCTATCATTCACTGATCACATGGCTGATCATGCATTGATTACGTGACTGATCATGCACTTATCACGTGGCTATCATGCACTGATCACGTGGCTATCATGCACTGATCACGTGGCTGATCATGTAGTGATCACGTGGCTATCATTCAATGATCACGTGGCTGAACATTCAGTGATCATGTAGCTTTACTGCACTGATCACGTGACTGTGCATTCAGTGATCACGTGGATATCATACACTGATCACGTGAGATATCATGCACTGATCATGTGTCTGATCATGCACTGATAAGTTGGGTGATCATGCACTAATCACGTGACTGATGACGCACTGATTACGTGGTTATCATGCACTGATATGGTGGCTATGATACCCTGATCACGTGGCTGATCATACACAGATCACATGACTGATTATCCACTGACCACCTGGCTCTCATGAATTGATCACGTGGCTATCATGCAATGATCACGTGGCTGATCATACACTGATCACGTGGCTGATCATGCAGTCATCACATGGATGATACACCCTGATCTCGTGACTCATCATGCACTTATCACCTAGCTATCATGCACTGATCACGGGGCTGATCAGGCACTGATCATGTGAGTGATCATGAACTGATCACGTGGCCATCATGCACTGATCCCGTGAGTGCCCATGCACTGATCACCTGACTGATCATGCACTGAACACATGACTGAACATGCACTGATCACATCACGGACCATGCACTGATCAGGTGGCTATCATGCACTGATCACTTGACTGATCATGCACTGATCATATGACAGATAATGCACTGATCACGTGGCTATCATGCACTGATCACGTGACTGATCATTCACTGAACACGTAGCAATCATGCACTGATCACGTGATTGATCATGCACTGGTCACGTTGCTATCATGCACTGATCACGTGGCTGATCATACACTGATCACGTAACTGATCATGCACTGATCACGTGGCTATCATTCAATGATCACGTGGCTGAACATTCAGTGATCATCTGGCTTTACTGCACTGATCACGTGACTGTGCATTCAGTGATCACGTGGATATCATACACTGATCACGTGAGATATCATGCACTGATCACGTGAGAGATCATGCACCGATCATGTGTCTGATTATGCACTGATAAGTTGGGTGATCATGCACTAATCACGTGACTGATGACGCACTGATTACGTGGTTATCATGCACTGATAAGGTGGCTATGATACCCTGATCACGTGGCTGATCATACACAGATCACATGACTGATTATTCACTGATCACCTGGCTCTCATGAATTGATCACGTGGCTATCATGCAATTATCACGTGGCTGATCATACACTGATAACGTGAGTGATCATACAGAGATCTCGTGACAGATCTTCCACTGATCACGTGGGTAACATGCACTGATAACGTGGCTATCATGCACGGACCACGTGGCTGATCCTACACTGATCACGTGGCTGATCATGCACAGATCACGTGACTAATCATGAAATAATCACGGGGCTATCATTCACTGATCACATGGATATCATGCACTGAACACGTGGCTGATCATACACTGATCACGTGACTGATCAGACACTGATCACTTGGCTATCATCCACTGATCACGTGACTGATCATGCACTGTTCACATGGCTATCATTCACTGATCCCGTGGCTGATCAAACACCTATCATCTGACTGATCATTCACTGATCACGTGGCTATCATGCACTGATCAGGTGGCTATCATGCACTGATCACGTGGCTGATCATACACTGCTAACGTAACTGATCATGCACTGATCACGTAGCTATCATGCACTGATCACCTGAATGGCCATGCACTGATCTCCTAATTGATCATGCACTGATCACGTGACTGGTCATGCAATGATCACGTGGCTATCAGGCACTGATCAGGTGGCTGTCATGCACTGATCACGTGACTAGTCATGCACTGATCATGTGACTGATCAGTCACTGATAACCTGACTATGATGCACTGATCATGTGGCTATCATGCACTTATGAGGTGGCTAGCATTCACAGATCATGTGGCTATCATGCACTGATCAGGTGGTTGTCATTCATTGATCACGTGTCTGATCATGCACTGATCACGTCGCTATCATGCACTGATCAGGTGGCTATCATTCACTGATCACATGGCTGATCAAGCATTGATTACGTGACTGATCATGCACTGATCACGTGGCTATCATGCACTGATCCCTTGGCTATCATTCACTAGTCAAGGGTATGATCTGGCACTGATCACGTGACTGATCATGCACTGATCCTGTGACTGATCATGCACTGGTCACGTGGCTATCATGCACTGATCAGGTGGCTGATCATGCACTGAACACGTGACTGATCATGCACTGATCACGTGGATATCATGCACTGATCACATGGATATCATGCACTGATCTCGTGACTTCGGATGCAGTGATCACATAACTGATCATGCACTGATCACGTGATTGATCATGCACGGATCACGTGTCTGATCATGCACTGATCACGTGGCTATTATGCCCTGATCAGGTGGCTATCATTCACTGATCACATGGCTGATCATGCATTTATTACGTGATTGATCATGCACTGATCACGTGTCTAACATTCACTGAACACCTGACTGCAGATGCACTGATCACGTGACTGATCATGCAGTGATCACATGGCTTTCAATCACTAATCATTTGACTGTGCATGCACTGACCACGTGGATGTTCATACATTGATCACGTGACTGCACGTGCACTGATCATGTGGATGGTCATGCACTGATCACGTGACTGATCATGCACTTATCACGTGGCTATCATGCACTGATCAGGTGACTGTGCATGCACTGCCATGTGGATGATCATACACTGATCACGTGACTGTGCATTCTCCGATCACATGGCTATCATGCACTGATCACGTGGTTGAATATACACAGCTCACGTTACTGATCATGCATTGATCACGTGGCTATCATGCACTGATCACGTTGCTGATCATGCAGTCATCACATGGATGATACACCCTGATCACGTGACTCATCATGCACTTATCACCCTGCTCTCATGCACTGATCAGGTGACTGATCTGCACTGATCACGTGGTAATCATTCACTGATGACGTGGCTGATCATGTAGCGATCACGAGGATGATATACCCTGATCACGTGACTGATCTTGCACTTATCACCTGGCTATCATGCACTGATCACGTTACTGACCATGCACTGACCACGTGGATGATCAAAGAGTGATACCATGACTGATGATGCACTGATTATGTGGCAATCATTCACTGATCACGTGGCTGGTCATGTAGTGATCACGTGGATGATATACCCTGATCACGGGACTGATCATGCACTTATCACCTGGCTATCATGCACTGATCACGTGACTGACCATGCACTGATCACCTGGATGATCATAGAGTGATAACGTGACTGATCATGCACTGATCATGTGGCTAATCGTGCACTGATAACGTGAGTGATCATGCACTGATCACGTGGCTGATAATGTACTGATCACGTTGCTGATAATGCACTGATCACGTGGCTGACATGCACTGACCAGGTGGCTGACCATACACTGTTCACGTGGCTATCATTTACTGATCATTTGACTGTGCATGCATTGATCACGTGGATGATCATACAATGATGACATGACTGATCATGCACTGATTACGTGGCTATCATGCACTGCTCAGGTGGCTATCATGCACTGATTCGGTGGCTATCATTCACTGATCACGTGACTGATCATGCACTGATCACGTGGCCATCATGCACTGATCCCGTGAGTGCCCATGCACTGATCACCTGACTGATCATGCACTGAACACGTGACTGAACATGCACTGATCACGTGGCTATCATGCACTGATCATGTGCCTATCATGCACTGATCACGTGGCTGATCATACACTGATCACGTAACTGATCATGCACTGATCACGTGGCTATCATTCAATGATCACGTGGCTGAACATTCAGTGATCATCTGGCTTTACTGCACTGATCACGTGACTGTGCATTCAGTGTTCACGTGGATATCATACAATGATCACGTGAGATATCATGCACTGATCATGTGTCTGCTCATGCACTGATAAGTTGGGTAATCATGCACTAATCACCTGACTGATGACGCACTGATTACGTGGTTATCATGCACTGATAAGGTGGCTATGATACCCTGATCACGTGGCTGATCATACACAGATCTCATGACTGATTATTCACTGATCACCTGGCTCTCATGAATTGATCACGTGGCTATCATGCAATTATCGCGTGGCTGATCATACACTGATCACGTGGCTGATCATACACAGATCTCGTGACAGATCTTCCACTGATCACGTGGGTAACATGCACTGATAACGTGGCTATCATGAACTGACCACGTGGCTGATCCTACACTGATCACGTGGCTGATCATGCACAGATCACGTGACTAATCATGAAATGATCACGGGGCTATCATTCACTGATCACATGGATATCATGCACTGAACACGTGGCTGGTCATACACTGATCATGTGACTGATCAGACACTGATCACTTGGCTATCATCCACTGATCACGTGACTGATCATGCACTGATCACGTGGCTATCATTCACTGATCCCCTGGCTGATCAAACACCTATCACCTGACAGATCATGCACTGATCACGTGGCTATCAAGCACTGATCACGTGGATATCATGCACTGATCACGTGGATATCATGCACTGATCTCGTGACTGCGGATGCAGTGATCAGGTAACTGATCATGCACTGATCACGTGTCTGATCATGCACTGATCACGTGTCTGATCATGCACTGATCACGTGACTGATCATGCACTGATCACCTGGCTATTATGCACTGATCAGGTAACTGATCATGCACTGATCACTTCGCTATCATCCACTTATCACATGACTGTGCATGCACTGATCTCGTGGCTATATGCACTGATTTACTGACTGATCATGCACTGATCACGTGGCTATCATCCGCTGATCACATGTCTGTGCATGCCCTGATCACGTGGCTGATCATACACTGATCACGTGACTGATCATGCACTGATCACGTGGCTATCATGAACTGATCAGGTGGCAATCACGCACTGATCCAGTGGCTATCATGAACTGATTAGGTGGCTATCATTCTCTGATCACGTGAGTGATCATGCACTGATCATGTGACTGATCATGCACTGATCACGTGGCTCTTATGCATTGATCAGGTGGCTATCATTCACTGGTCAGGTGGCTATCATCTAGTGCTCACGTGGATAATCATGCACTGATCATGTAGCTATGATGCACTGATCACGTGATTGGGCATGCACTGTTCACGTGCCTGATCATGCACTGATCAGGTGGCTATCATTCACTGGTCATGTGTCGAATCATGCAATGATCACGTGACTGATCATGCACTGATCACATGACTGCGCATGCACTGATCACGTAACTGATCATGCACTGATCAAGTGGATATCATCCAATGATCAGGTGTCTATCACTCACTGATCTGGTGGCTATCATTCACTGATCATGTGTCGATTCATGCAATGATCACGTGACTGACCATGCGCTGATCACATGACTGATCATGCAGTGATCACGTAGCTATCATGCACTAATCACGTGGCTGATCATGCACTGATCACGTGACTAGTCATGCACTGATCATGTGACTGATCAGTCACTGATAACCTGACTATAATGCACTGATCATGTGGCTATCATGCACTTATGAGGTGGCTAGCATTCACAGATCACGTGGCTATCATGCACTGATCAGGTGGTTATCATTCATTGATCACGTGTCTGATCATGCACTGATCACTTCGCTATCATGCACTGATCAGGTGGCTATCATTCACTGATCACATGGCTGATCATGCATTGATTACGTGACTGATCATGCACTTATCACGTGGCTGATCATGCACTGATCACGTGGCTATCATGCACTGATCACGTGGCTGATCATGTAGTGATCACGTGGCTATCATTCAATGATCACGTGGCTGAACATTCAGTGATCATCTGGCTTTACTGCACTGATCACGTGACTGTGCATTCAGTGATCACGTGGATATCATACAATGATCACGTGAGATATCATGCACTGATCATGTGTCTGATCATGCACTGATAAGTTGGGTGATCATGCACTAATCACGTGACTGATGACGCACTGATTACGTGGTTATCATGCACGGATATGGTGGCTATGATACCCTGATCACGTGGCTGATCATACACAGATCACATGACTGATTATCCACTGATCACCTGGCTCTCATGAATTGATCACGTGGCTATCATGCAATGATCACGTGGCTGATCATACACTGATCACGTGGCTGATCATGCAGTCATCACATGGATGATACACCCTGATCTCGTGACTCATCATGCACTTATCACCTAGCTATCATGCACTGATCACGGGGCTGATCAGGCACTGATCATGTGAGTGATCATGAACTGATCACGTGGCCATCATGCACTGATCCCGTGAGTGCCCATGCACTGATCACCTGACTGATCATGCACTGAACACATGACTGAACATGCACTGATCACATCACGGACCATGCACTGATCAGGTGGCTATCATGCACTGATCACTTGACTGATCATGCACTGATCATATGACAGATAATGCACTGATCACGTGGCTATCATGCACTGATCACGTGACTGATCATTCACTGAACACGTAGCAATCATGCACTGATCACGTGATTGATCATGCACTGGTCACGTTGCTATCATGCACTGATCACGTGGCTGATCATACACTGATCACGTAACTGATCATGCACTGATCACGTGGCTATCATTCAATGATCACGTGGCTGAACATTCAGTGATCATCTGGCTTTACTGCACTGATCACGTGACTGTGCATTCAGTGATCACGTGGATATCATACACTGATCACGTGAGATATCATGCACTGATCATGTGTCTGATCATGCACTGATAAGTTGGGTGGTCATGCACTAATCACGTGACTGATGACGCACTGATTACGTGGTTATCATGCACTGATATGGTGGCTATGATACCCTGATCACGTGGCTGATCATACACAGATCACATGACTGATTATTCACTGATCACCTGGCTCTCATGTATTGATCACGTGGCTATCATGCAATGATCACGTGGCTGATCATACACTGATCACGTGGCTGATCATGCAGTCATCACATGGATGATACACCCTGATCTCGTGACTCATCATGCACTTATCACCTAGCTATCATGCACTGATCACGGGGCTGATCAGGCACTGATCATGTGAGTGATCATGAACTGATCACGTGGCTATCATGCACTGATCACTTGGCTGAATGTACACTGGTCACGTAACTGATCATGCACTGATCACGTGGCAATCATTCACTGATCACGTGGCTGATCATGCAGTGATCACGTGGATGATCATAGAGTGATAACGTGACTGACAATGCACTGATCATGTGGCTGATCGTGCACTGATAACGTGGGTGATCATGCACTGATCACGTGACTGATGATGCACTGATAACGTGGCTATCATGCACTGATCAGTTGGCTATGATACCGTTATCAAGTGGATGATCATACACTGATCACGTGACTGATCATGCACTAATCATGTGGCTATAATGCACCGATCACGTGGCTGATCATACACTGATCACGTGGCTGATCATGCACAGATCACGTGGCTGATCATACACAGATCACATGACTGATTATTCACTGATCACCTGGCTCTCATGAATTGATCACGTGGCTATCATGCAATTATCACGTGGCTGATCATACACTGATCACGTGGCTGATCATGCACTAATCATGTGGCTATAATGCACCGATCACGTGGCTGATCATACACTGATCACGTGGCTGATCATGCACAGATCATGTGGCTGATCATGCACAGATCACGTGACTAATCATGAACTGAACACGTGGCTATCAGGCACTGATCAGCTGGCTATCATTCACTAAACACGTGGCTGATCATGCACTGATCACGTGGCTGATCATGTACTGATCACGTGACTGATCATGCACTGATCAGCTGTCTATCATTCACTGAACACGTGGCTGAATATGCACTGATCACGTGGCTGATAATGTACTGATCACGTTGCTGATAATGCACTGATCACGTGGCTGACATGCACTGACCAGGTGGCTGACCATACACTGTTCACGTGGCTATCATTTACTGATCATTTGACTGTGCATGCATTGATCACGTGGATGATCATACAATGATGACATGACTGATCATGCACTGATCACGTGACTGATCATGCACTGATCACGTGGCTATCATGCACTGCTCAGGTGGCTATCATGCACTGATTCGGTGGCTATCATTCACTGATCATGTGACTGATCATGCACTGATCACGTGGCCATCATGCACTGATCCCGTGAGTGCCCATGCACTGATCACCTGACTGATCATGCACTGAACACGTGACTGAACATGCACTGATCACGTGGCTATCATGCCCTGATCACGTGACTGATCAGGCACTGATCATGTGACTGATAATGCACTGATCACGTGGCTATCATGCACTGATCACGTGACTGATCATTCACTGTACACGTAGCAATCATGCACTGATCACGTGATTGATCATGCACTGGTCACGTTGCTATCATGCACTGTTCACGTGGCTGATCATACACTGATCACGTAACTGATCATGCACTGATCACGTGGCTATCATTCAATGATCACGTGGCTGAACATTCAGTGATCATCTGGCTTTACTGCACTGATCACGTGACTGTGCATTCAGTGATCACGTGGATATCATACACTGATCACGTGAGATATCATGCACTGATCATGTGTCTGATCATGCACTGATAAGTTGGGTGGTCATGCACTAATCACGTGACTGATGACGCACTGATTACGTGGTTATCATGCAATGATCACGTGGCTGATCATACACTGATCACGTGGCTGATCATGCAGTCATCACATGGATGATACACCCTGATCTCGTGACTCATCATGCACTTATCACCTAGCTATCATGCACTGATCACGGGGCTGATCAGGCACTGATCATGTGAGTGATCATGAACTGATCACGTGGCTATCATGCACTGATCACTTGGCTGAATGTACACTGGTCACGTAACTGATCATGCACTGATCACGTGGCAATCATTCACTGATCACGTGGCTGATCATGCAGTGATCACGTGGATGATCATAGAGTGATAACGTGACTGACAATGCACTGATCATGTGGCTGATCGTGCACTGATAACGTGGGTGATCATGCACTGATCACGTGACTGATGATGCACTGATAACGTGGCTATCATGCACTGATCAGTTGGCTATGATACCGTTATCAAGTGGATGATCATACACTGATCACGTGACTGATCATGCACTAATCATGTGGCTATAATGCACCGATCACGTGGCTGATCATACACTGATCACGTGGCTGATCATGCACAGATCACGTGGCTGATCATACACAGATCACATGACGGATTATTCACTGATCACCTGGCTCTCATGAATTGATCACGTGGCTATCATGCAATTATCACGTGGCTGATCATACACTGATCACGTGGCTGATCATGCACTAATCATGTGGCTATAATGCACCGATCACGTGGCTGATCATACACTGATCACGTGGCTGATCATGCACAGATCATGTGGCTGATCATGCACAGATCACGTGACTAATCATGAACTGAACACGTGGCTATCAGGCACTGATCAGCTGGCTATCATTCACTAAACACGTGGCTGATCATGCACTGATCACGTGGCTGATCATGTACTAATCACGTGACTGATCATGCACTGATCAGCTGTCTATCATTCACTGAACACGTGGCTGAATATGCACTGATCACGTGGCTGATAATGTACTGATCACGTTGCTGATAATGCACTGATCACGTGGCTGACATGCACTGACCAGGTGGCTGACCATACACTGTTCACGTGGCTATCATTTACTGATCATTTGACTGTGCATGCATTGATCACGTGGATGATCATACAATGATGACATGACTGATCATGCACTGATCACGTGACTGATCATGCACTGATTACGTGGCTATCATGCACTGCTCAGGTGGCTATCATGCACTGATTCGGTGGCTATCATTCACTGATCACGTGACTGATCATGCACTGATCACGTGGCCATCATGCACTGATCCCGTGAGTGCCCATGCACTGATCACCTGACTGATCATGCACTGAACACGTGACTGAACATGCACTGATCACGTGGCTATCATGCCCTGATCACGTGACTGATCAGGCACTGATCATGTGACTGATAATGCACTGATCACATCACGGACCATGCACTGATCAGGTGGCTATCATGCACTGATCACTTGACTGATCATGCACTGATCATGTGACTGATAATGCACTGATCACGTGGCTATCATGCACTGATCACGTGACTGATCATTCACTGAACACGTAGCAATCATGCACTGATCACGTGATTGATCATGCACTGGTCACGTTGCTATCATGCACTGATCACGTGGCTCATCATACACTGATCACGTAACTGATCATGCACTGATCACGTGGCTATCATTCAATGATCACGTGGCTGAACATTCAGTGATCATGTAGCTTTACTGCACTGATCACGTGACTGTGCATTCAGTGTTCACGTGGATATCATACAATGATCACGTGAGATATCATGCACTGATCATGTGTCTGCTCATGCACTGATAAGTTGGGTAATCATGCACTAATCGCGTGACTGATGACGCACTGATTACGTGGTTATCATGCACTGATAAGGTGGCTATGATACCCTGATCACGTGGCTGATCATACACAGATCACATGACTGATTATTCACTGATCACCTGGCTCTCATGAATTGATCACGTGGCTATCATGCAATTATCACGTGGCTGATCATACACTGATCACGTGGCTGATCATACACAGATCTCGTGACAGATCTTCCACTGATCACGGGGCTATCATTCACTGATCACATGGATATCATGCACTGAACACGTGGCTGGTCATACACTGATCATGTGACTGATCAGACACTGATCACTTGGCTATCATCCACTGATCACGTGACTGATCATGCACTGATCACGTGGCTATCATTCACTGATCCCCTGGCTGATCAAACACCTATCACCTGACAGATCATGCACTGATCACGTGGCTATCATGCACTGATCAGGTGGCTATCATGCACTGATCACGTGGCTGATCATACACTGCTAACGTAACAGATCATGCACTGATCACGTGGATATCATGCACTGATCACGTGGATATCATGCACTGATCTCGTGACTGCGGATGCAGTGATCACGTAACTGATCATGCACTGATCACGTGTCTGATCATGCACTGATCACGTGTCTGATCATGCACTGATCACGTGACTGATCATGCACTGATCACCTGGCTATTATGCACTGATCAGGTAACTGATCATGCACTGATCACTTCGCTATCATCCACTTATCACATGACTGTGCATGCACTGATCTCGTGGCTATATGCACTGATTTACTGACTGATCATGCACTGATCACGTGGCTATCATCCGCTGATCACATGTCTGTGCATGCCCTGATCACGTGGATGGTCATGTACTGATCACGTGGCTTATCATGCACTGATCACGTGGCTGATCATACACTGATCACGTGACTGATCATGCACTGATCACGTGGCTATCATGAACTGATCAGGTGGCAATCACGCACTGATCCAGTGGCTATCATGAACTGATTAGGTGGCTATCATTCTCTGATCACGTGAGTGATCATGCACTGATCATGTGACTGATCATGCACTGATCACGTGGCTCTTATGCACTGATCAGGTGGCTATCATTCACTGGTCAGGTGGCTATCATCCAGTGCTCACGTGGATAATCATGCACTGATCATGTAGCTATGATGCACTGATCACGTGATTGGGCATGCACTGTTCACGTGCCTGATCATGCACTGATCAGGTGGCTATCATTCACTGGTCATGTGTCGAATCATGCAATGATCACGTGACTGATCATGCACTGATCAAGTGGATATCATCCAATGATCAGGTGTCTATCACTCACTGATCTGGTGGCTATCATTCACTGATCATGTGTCGATTCATGCAATGATCACCTGACTGACCATGCGCTGATCACGTGACTGATCATGCAGTGATCACGTAGCTATCATGCACTAATCACGTGGCTGATCATGCACTGATCACGTGACTAGTCATGCACTGATCATGTGACTGATCAGTCACTGATAACCTGACTATAATGCACTGATCATGTGGCTATCATGCACTTATGAGGTGGCTAGCATTCACAGATCACGTGGCTATCATGCACTGATCAGGTGGTTATAATTCATTGATCACGTGTCTGATCATGCACTGATCACGTCGCTATCATGCACTGATCAGGTGGCTATCATTCACTGATCACATGGCTGATCATGCATTGATTACGTGACTGATCATGCACTTATCACGTGGCTATCATGCACTGATCACGTGGCTGATCATGTAGTGATCACGTGGCTATCATTCAATGATCACGTGGCTGAACATTCAGTGATCATCTGGCTTTACAGCACTGATCACGTGACTGTGCATTCAGTGATCACGTGGATATCATACACTGATCACGTGAGATATCATGCACTGATCATGTGTCTGATCATGCACTGATCACGTGGCTATCATGCACTGATCACGTGACTGATCATTCACTGAACACGTAGCAATCATGCACTGATCACGTGATTGATCATGGACTGGTCACGTGCTATCATGCACTGATCACGTGGCTGATCATACACTGATCACGTAACTGATCATGCACTGATCACGTGGCTATCATTCAATGATCACGTGGCTGAACATTCAGTGATCATGTAGCTTTACTGCACTGATCACGTGACTGTGCATTCAGTGTTCACGTGGATATCATACAATGATCACGTGAGATATCATGCACTGATCATGTGTCTGATCATGCACTGATAAGTTGGGTAATCATGCACTAATCACGTGACTGATGACGCACTGATTACGTGGTTATCATGCACTGATAAGGTGGCTATGATACCCTGATCACGTGGCTGATCATACACAGATCACATGACTGATTATTCACTGATCACCTGGCTCTCATGAATTGATCACGTGGCTATCATGCAATTATCACGTGGCTGATCATACACTGATCACGTGGCTGATCATACACAGATCTCGTGACAGATCTTCCACTGATCACGTGGGTAACATGCACTGATAACGTGGCTATCATGCACTGACCACGTGGCTGATCCTACACTGATCACGTGGCTGATCATGCACAGATCACGTGACTAATCATGAAATGATCACGGGGCTATCATTCACTGATCACATGGATATCATGCACTGAACACGTGGCTGGTCATACACTGATCATGTGACTGATCAGACACTGATCACTTGGCTATCATCCACTGATCACGAGACTGATCATGCACTGATCACGTGGCTATCATTCACTGATCCCCTGGCTGATCAAACACCTATCACCTGACAGATCATGCACTGATCAGGTGGCTAACATGCACTGATCACGTGTCTGATCAAGCACTGATCACGTGACTGATCATGCACTGATCACCTGGCTATTATGCACTGATCAGGTAACTGATCATGCACTGATCACTTCGCTATCATCCACTTATCACATGACTGTGCATGCACTGATCTCGTGGCTATATGCACTGATTTACTGACTGATCATGCACTGATCACGTGGCTATCATCGGCTGATCACATGTCTGTGCATGCCCTGATCACGTGGATGGTCATGTACTGATCACGTGGCTTATCATGCACTGATAACGTGGCTGATCATGCACTGATCACGTGACTGATCATGCACTGATCACGTGGCTATCATGAACTGATCAGGTGGCAAGCACGCACTGATCCAGTGGCTATTATGAACTGATTAGGTGGCTATCATTCTCTGATCACGTGAGTGATCATGCATTGATCATGTGACTGGTCATGCACTGATCACGAGGCTCTTATGCACTGATCAGGTGGCTATCATTCACTGATCAGGTGGCTATCATCTAGTGCTCACGTGGATAATCATGCACTGATCATGTAGCTATGATGCACTGATCACGTGATTGGGCATGCACTGTTCACGTGACTGATCATGCACTGATCACGTTGCTATCATTCACTGATCACGTGGCTGATCATACACTGATCACGTAACTGATCATGCACTGATCACGTGGCTATCATTCAATGATCACGTAGCTGAACATTCAGTGATCATGTAGCTTTACTGCACTGATCACGTGACTGTGCATTCAGTGATCACGTGGATATCATACACTGATCACGTGAGAGATCATGCACCGATCATGTGTCTGATTATGCACTGATAAGTTGGGTGATCATGCACTAATCACGTGACTGATGACGCACTGATTACGTGGTTATCATGCACTGATAAGGTGGCTATGATACCCTGATCACGTGGCTGATCATACACAGATCACATGACTGATTATTCACTGATCACCTGGCTCTCATGAATTGATCACGTGGCTATCATGCAATTATCACGTGGCTGATCATACACTGATCACGTGGCTGATCATACACAGATCTCGTGACAGATCTTCCACTGATCACGTGGGTAACATGCACTGATAACGTGGCTATCATGCACTGACCACGTGGCTGATCCTACACTGATCACGTGGCTGATCATGCACAGATCACGTGACTAATCATGAAATAATCACGGGGCTATCATTCACTGATCACATGGATATCATGCACTGAACACGTGGCTGATCATACACTGATCACGTGACTGATCAGACACTGATCACTTGGCTATCATCCACTGATCACGTGACTGATCATGCACTGATCACGTGGCTATCATTCAATGATCACGTAGCTGAACATTCAGTGATCATGTAGCTTTACTGCACTGATCACGTGACTGTGCATTCAGTGATCACGTGGATATCATACACTGATCACGTGAGAGATCATGCACCGATCATGTGTCTGATTATGCACTGATAAGTTGGGTGATCATGCACTAATCACGTGACTGATGACGCACTGATTACGTGGTTATCATGCACTGATAAGGTGGCTATGATACCCTGATCACGTGGCTGATCATACACAGATCACATGACTGATTATTCACTGATCACCTGGCTCTCATGAATTGATCACGTGGCTATCATGCAATTATCACGTGGCTGATCATACACTGATAACGTGAGTGATCATACAGAGATCTCGTGACAGATCTTCCACTGATCACGTGGGTAACATGCACTGATAACGTGGCTATCATGCACTGACCACGTGGCTGATCCTACACTGATCACGTGGCTGATCATGCACAGATCACGTGACTAATCATGAAATAATCACGGGGCTATCATTCACTGATCACATGGATATCATGCACTGAACACGTGGCTGATCATACACTGATCACGTGACTGATCAGACACTGATCACTTGGCTATCATCCACTGATCACGTGACTGATCATGCACTGATCACATGGCTATCATTCACTGATCCCGTGGCTGATCAAACACCTATCATCTGACTGATCATTCACTGATCACGTGGCTATCATGCACTGATCAGGTGGCTATCATGCACTGATCACGTGGCTGATCATACACTGCTAACGTAACTGATCATGCACTGATCACGTAGCTATCATGCACTGATCACCTGAATGGCCATGCACTGATCTCCTAATTGATCATGCACTGATCACGTGACTGGTCATGCAATGATCACGTGGCTATCAGGCACTGATCAGGTGGCTGTCATGCACTGATCACGTGACTAGTCATGCACTGATCATGTGACTGATCAGTCACTGATAACCTGACTATGATGCACTGATCATGTGGCTATCATGCACTTATGAGGTGGCTAGCATTCACAGATCATGTGGCTATCATGCACTGATCAGGTGGTTGTCATTCATTGATCACGTGTCTGATCATGCACTGATCACGTCGCTATCATGCACTGATCAGGTGGCTATCATTCACTGATCACATGGCTGATCAAGCATTGATTACGTGACTGATCATGCACTGATCACGTGGCTATCATGCACTGATCCCTTGGCTATCATTCACTAGTCAAGGGTATGATCTGGCACTGATCACGTGACTGATCATGCACTGATCCTGTGACTGATCATGCACTGGTCACGTGGCTATCATGCACTGATCTGGTGGCTGATCATGCACTGATCACGTGACTGATCATGCACTGATCACGTGGATATCATGCACTGATCACATGGATATCATGCACTGATCTCGTGACTTCGGATGCAGTGATCACATAACTGATCATGCACTGATCACGTGATTGATCATGCACGGATCACGTGTCTGATCATGCACTGATCACGTGGCTATTATGCCCTGATCAGGTGGCTATCATTCACTGATCACATGGCTGATCATGCATTTATTACGTGATTGATCATGCACTGATCACGTGTCTAACATTCACTGAACACCTGACTGCAGATGCACTGATCACGTGACTGATCATGCAGTGATCACATGGCTTTCAATCACTAATCATTTGACTGTGCATGCACTGACCACGTGGATGTTCATACATTGATCACGTGACTGCACGTGCACTGATCATGTGGATGGTCATGCACTGATCACGTGACTGATCATGCACTTATCACGTGGCTATCATGCACTGATCAGGTGACTGTGCATGCACTGCCATGTGGATGATCATACACTGATCACGTGACTGTGCATTCTCCGATCACATGGCTATCATGCACTGATCACGTGGTTGAATATACACTGCTCACGTTACTGATCATGCAATGATCACGTGGCTATCATGCACTGATCACGTTGCTGATCATGCAGTCATCACATGGATGATACACCCTGATCACGTGACTCATCATGCACTTATCACCCTGCTCTCATGCACTGATCAGGTGACTGATCATGCACTGATCACGTGGTAATCATTCACTGATGACGTGGCTGATCATGTAGCGATCACGGGGATGATATACCCTGATCACGTGACTGATCTTGCACTTATCACCTGGCTATCATGCACTGATCACGTTACTGACCATGCACTGACCACGTGGATGATCAAAGAGTGATACCATGACTGATGATGCACTGATTATGTGGCAATCATTCACTGATCACGTGGCTGGTCATGTAGTGATCACGTGGATGATATACCCTGATCACGGGACTGATCATGCACTTATCACCTGGCTATCATGCACTGATCACGTGACTGACCATGCACTGATCACCTGGATGATCATAGAGTGATAACCTGACTGATCATGCACTGATCATGTGGCTGATCGTGCACTGATAACGTGAGTGATCATGCACTGATCACGTGACTGATGATGCACTTATCACGTGGCTATCATGCACTGATCAGGTGGCTATGATACAGTGATGATGTGGATGATCATACAATGATCACGTGACTGATCATGCACTTATCACCTGGCTATAATGCACTGATCACATGACTGACCATGCACTGATCACGTGGATGATCATAGAGTGATAACCTGACTGATCATGCACTGATCATGTGGCTGATCGTGCACTGATCCAGTGACTGATGATGCACTTATCACGTGGCTATCATGCACTGATTCGGTGTCTATGATACAGTGATCACGTGGATATCATGCACTGAACACGTGGCTGATCATACACTGATCACGTGACTCATCAGACACTGATCACTTGACTATCATCCACAGATCACGTGACTGATTATGCACTGATCACAGTGGCTATCATTCACTGTTCCCGTGGCTGATCAAACACCTATCAAGTGACTGATCATGCACTGATCACGTGGCTTTCATGCACTGATCACGTGGCTGATCGTACACTGCTAACGTAACTGATCCTGCACTGATCACGTGGCTATCATACTCTACTCAGGTGGCTGATTGTGCACTGATCACGTAGCTATCATGCACTGATCACATGACTGGTCATGCACTGATCACGTGGTTATCATGCACTGATCAGGTGTCTATCATGCACTGATCAGGTGGCTATCATTCACTGATCACGTGGCAGATCATGCACTGATCATGTGACTGATCCTGCACTCATCATGTGGCTATCACGCACTGATCAGGTGGCTATCATGCACTGATTAGGTGGCTATCATTCAATGATCATGTGACTGCCCATGTAATGTTCACATGACTCATCGTGGACTGATCAAGTGACTGATCATGCACTGATCACGTGGCTATCATTTACTTATCACTAGGTTGAGTATACACTGATCTCGTGACTGAGCATGCACTGATCCCACGGCTATGATGCACTGATCACGTGACTGATCATGCAATGATCACGTGACTGATCATGCGCTGATCACGTGGCTATGATTCACTGACGATGTGCCTCAGGAGGCAATAATCAAAGGGATGAGCAGGCACGAATCACGGAGTCTACAGGAAATAATCGTGGACCTCAGCTGTGATGAATCATGCTGCTCAGCTGGCAATAATCAAACAGCTGAACAGACATTAATCACACTGCTCAGCTGGCAATTGTCAAGCAGATGAGCAGACAGGAATCACGCAGCTCAGTAGGCCCTGATCACGTGACTGAGAATGCTCTTTTCACGTGGCTGATTATACACTGATCATGTGACTGATCATGCACTCATCAGGTGGCTATCATGGATTGATCAGGTGTCTATCATGCACTGGACAGGTGGATATCATTCATTGATCACGTGTCTGATCATGCACTGATCACGTGACTATCATGCCCTGTTCAGGTGGCTATCATTCATTGATCATGTGGTTGATCATGCACTGATCAGGTGACTGATCATGCACTGATCACGTGACTGATCATGCACTGATCACGTGGCTATCATGCACTGATCAGGTGGCTATCATGCACTGGACAGGTGGATATCATTCATTGATAACGTGTCTGATCATGCACTGACTACGTGACTGATCATGCACTGATCACGTGACTATAATGCACGGGTCACGTGATTGCCCATGCACTGATCACGTGGCTGATCATGCACTGATCACGTGACTTATCAGGCACTGATCACGGGACAGATCATGCACTGATCAGGTGGCTATCATGGACTGATCAGGTGGCTAACATTCACTGATCACGTGGCTGATTATGCACTGATCACGTGACTGATCATGCACTGATCAGCTGGCTATCATTCACTGATCACGTGGCTGATAAGGCACTGATCACGTGGCTATCATGCACTGATCAGGTGGCTGATCATACACTGAACACGTGGCTATCATTCACTGATCATTTGACTGTGCATGCATTGATCACGTGGATGATCATATAATGATGACGTGACAGATTATGCCCTGATCATGTGGCTGATCATGCACGGAAAATGTGGGTGTCATGCAATGATCATGGGACTTATGAGGCACTGATCACGTAGTTCTCATGCACTGATAAGTTGGCTATTATACCCTGATCAGGTGGCTGATCATACACAGATCACATGACTGATCATGCACTGATCACGTGGCTCTCATGCACTGATCACGTGGCTTTCATGCAATTATCACGTGGATGATCAAACACTGATCACGTGAACAGATCATACACAGATCACGTGACAGATCTTGCACTGATCACGTGGCTAACATGCACTGATAACGTGGCTACATGCACTGATCACGTGGATGTTCATACACTGATCACGTGGCTGATCATTCATGGATGACGTGACTAAATGTGAACTGATCACGTGGCTATCATGCACTGATCACGTGGCTGATCATGCACTGATCACGTGGCTGATTATGCACTAATCATGTGGCTGATCATACACTGATCACGTGACTGATCATGCACTGATCACGTGACTGATCATGCACTGATCACGTGGCTATCATGCACTGATCACGAGACTGATTATGCACTGAGCACTTCGCTATCATACACTTATCATGTAACTAGCCATGCAATGATCACGTGGTTGATCATAAAGTGACCACATGACAGATCTTGCACTGATCACGTGACTGTGCATGCACTTTTCACGTGACTGATCGTGAAGTGATCATGTGACTATCTTGCACTGATCACGTGGCTGATCATACACTCATCACGAAAATTATCATGCGCTGATCACTTGGCTATCATGCACTGATCACTTGGCTGAACATGCACTGATCACCTGACTGATCATGCACTGATCACGTGGCTGATCATGCACTGATCACGTGGCAATCATGCACTGACCACGTGACTGATCATGCACTGATCACTTCGCTATCATGAACTTACCACCTAACTGGGCACGCACTGATTAAGTGGTTGATCATACACTGATCTGGTGACAGATCTTGCAGTGTTCACATGACTGGTCATGCCCTGATCACGTGCCTGATAATGCACTGATTACTTGGCTGAACATGCACTGACCACGTGACTGATCATGCACTGATCACGTGGCTGATCATGCACTAATCACGTGGCTGATCATGCACTAATCACGTGGCTGATCAAACACTGATCACGTGATTGATCATGCACTGATCACGTCGCTGTCATGCATTGATCGCGGGACTGAACATGCATTGATCATGTGGCTGATCATACACTGATCACGGGACTGATCATACGCTGGTCACGTGGCTATCAATCACTGATCACGTCACTGCCGATGCACAGGTCACGGGACTGATCATGCACTGATCACCTGGCTATCATGCACTGATCCGGTGGCTATCATGCCCTGATCATGTGGCTGATCAAGAACTGATCAGGTGACTGAGCATGCAGTGATCACGTGTCTGAATGGCGCTGATCACATGACTGTCCATGCACTGACCATGGGGACCATCATACACGGATCACCTGACTGATCATGAACAGATCACACGACTGATCATGCACTGATGACGTGGATATCATACACTGATCACGTGACAGATCATGCACTGATAAAGTGACTGATCATGCACTGATCACGGGGCTATCATGCACAGATCACGTGGCTGATCATTCCCTGATGACGTGGATATCATACACTGATCACGTGACAGATCATGCACTGATCACCTGGCTATTATGCACTGATCAGGTAACTGATCATGCACTGATCACTTCGCTATCATCCACTTACCACATGACTGTACATGCACTGATCTCGTGGCTATAATGCACTGATTTCGAGACTGATCATGCACTGATCACGTGGCTATCATCCGCTGATCACATGTATGCGCATGCCCTGATTACATGGATGGTCAGGTACTGACCACGTGGCTTATCATGCACTGAACACGTGACAGATCATGCACTGATTACCTGGCTATCATGCAGTGATCATGTGACTGATCATGCACTGATCACTTCACTGTCATGCACTTATCACCTAACTGGGCATGCACTGATCACGTGGTTGATCATACACTGATCACTTGACAGATCTTGCACTGATCACGTGACTGATCATGCACTGATGCTGTGACTATCATTCCCTGAATACCTCACTGCGCATGCACTGAAAATGTGGATGATCATACAGTGATCATGTGACAGATCATGCACAGATCACGTGACTGATCATGCACTGATCAGGTGGCTATCATGCACTGATCACGTGGCTATCATGCACTGATCACGTGGCTGATCATGCACTGATCACGTGGCTGATAGTACACTGATAACTTGACTGATCATGCACTGATTAGGTGGCTAACATGCACTCATCACATGGCTATGGTGTACTGATTACGTGGCTGATCATACACTGCTCACATGACTAATCATGCACTGATCACATGGCTATCATACACTGAGGATGTGCATCAGGAGGCAATATTCAAAGAGCTAAACAGGCACGAATCATGCAATCAGCAGGCAATAATCATGGACTTCAGCTGTGATGAAGCATGCTGCTCAGCTGGCAATAATCAAGCAGCTGAGCAGGCAGGAATCACACGGCTCAGCTGACAATTGTCAAGCGGATGAGCAGGCAGGAATCACTCAGCTGAGCTAGCAATAATCAAGCAGATGAGCACACAGGTATCACGCAGCTCAGCTGGCAATTATCAAGCAGATGAGCAGGCGTGAATCACAAAGCTCAGCTGGCAATTATCAAGCAGATGAGAAGCCAGGAATCACGCAGCTCAGCTGGCAATTATCAAGCAAATGAGCAGGCAGGAATCACGAAGCTCAGCTGGCAATTGTCAAGCAGATGAGCAAACAGGAAACACGCAGCTCAGCAGCTCCTGATTACGTGACTGAGCATGCACTGTTCACGTGGCTATCATGCACTGATTACGTGACTGATCATGCACTGATCACCTGGCTATCATCCATTGATCACTTGTCTGTGCATGCCCTGATCACGTGGATGGTCAGGTACTGCTCACGTGCCTTATCATGCACTGATCACATGCCTGATCTTGCACGATCACGTTGCTGTCATGCACTGATCACGTGACTGATCATGCACTGATCTCATAGCTATCATGCACTGATCACGTGACTGTGCATGCACTGTCACGTGACTGATTGTGAACTGATCACGTGGATATCATGCACTGATGATGTGGCTGATCTTAAACTGATCACGTAACTGATGATGCACTGATGACGTGGCTATCATCCACTGATCACATGTCTGCACATGCATTGATCACGTGGCTGATCTAGCACTAATCACTTGGCTGATCATACACTGATCACGTGCCTGATAATGCACTGATCACGTGACTGATCATGCACTGATCACCTGGCTATTATGCACTGATAAGGTAACTGATCAAGCACTGATTACTTCGCTATCATCCACTTATCACATGACTGTGCATGCACTGATCTCGTGGCTATAATGCACTGATTTCGTGACTGATCATGCACTGATCACGTGGCTATCATCCGCTGATCACATGCCTGCGCATGCTCTGATCACGTGAATGGTCAGGTACTGATCACGTGGCTTATCATGCACTGATCTTGTGGCTGATCATGCACTGATCACCTGACTGATCATGCACTGATTAGGTGGCTCTCATGCACTGATCACGATGCTATGATGCACTGATCACGTGGCTGATCATGCACTGATCACATGTCTATCATGCACTGATCACGTGGCTATCCTTCACTGATCACGTGACTGATCATGCACTGATCACGTGGCTGATCATGCACTCATTACGTGACTGATCATGCACTGATCACGTGACTGATCATGCACTGATCACGTGGCAATCATGCACTGACCACGTGACGGATCATGCACTGATCACTTCGCTATCATGCACTTACCACCTAACTGGGCATGCACTGATCAAGTGGTTGATCATACACTGATCTGGTGACAGATCTTGCACTGATCACATGACTGGTCATGCACTGATCACGTGCCTAATCATGCACGGATCACTTGGCTATCGTGCTCTGATCACGTGGCTGATCATGTACTGATCACATGTCTATCATGCCCTGATCATGTGGCTATCATGCTATGATCACGTGGCTGATCGTACACTTATCACGTGACTGACCATGCACTGATCACGTGTCTATCATTCCCTGAACACGTCACTGCGCATGCACTGAAAATGTGGATGATCATACAGTGATCATGTGACAGAACATGCACAGATCACGTGACTGATCATGTACTGATCACTTCTCTACGATGCACTTATCACGTAACTGGGCATGCAATGATCATGTGGTTGATCATACATTGATCACGTGTCAGATCTTGCACTCATCATGTGACTGTGCATGCACTGTTCACGTGTCTGATCGTGAACTGCTCACGTGGCTATCATGCTCTGATCACGTGGCTGATCATACACTGATCACGTAACTTATCATGCACTTATCACGTGTCTATCATGCACTGATCACATGGTTGGTGTGGTTCTGATCACGTAGCTGATCATGCCCTGATCACGTGGCTGATTATGCACTAATCACGTGGCTGATCATACACTGATTACGTGACTGATCATGCACTGATCATGTGACTGATCATGCACTGATCACGTGGCTATCATGCCCTGATCACGAGACTGATCAGGCACTGAGCACTTCGCTATCATACACTTATCATGTAACTTGCCATGCAATGATCACGTGGTTGATCATAAACTGACCACATGACAGATCTTGCACTGATCACGTGACTGTGCATACACTGATAACGTGACTGATCGTGAAGTGATCATGTGACTATCATACACTGATGACGTGGCTGATCATACACTCATCACGAAAATTATCATGCGCTGATCACTTGGCTATCGTGCACTGATCACTTGGCTGAACATGCACTGATCACGTGATTGATCATGCACTGATCACGTGGCTGATCATGCACTAATCACGTGGCTGATCGTACTCTGATCACGTAATTGATCATGCACTGATCACGTCGCTGTCATGCATTGATCACGTGACTGCACATGCATTGATCACGTGGTTGATCATACACTGATCACGGGACTGATCATGTGCTGATCATGGCTATCATTCACTGATCACGTGGCTGATCATACACTCATCACGAAAATTATCATGCGCTGATCGCTGATCACTTGGCTATCATGCAATGATCACTTGGCTGAACATGCACTGATCACGTGACTGATCATGCACTCATTAGGTGACTGATCATGCACTGATGGGGTGACTGATCATGCACTGATCACTTCGGTATCATGCACTTACCACCTAACTGGGCATGCACTGATCAAGTGGTTGATCATACACTGACCTGGTGACAGATCTTGCACTGATCACATGACTGGTCATGCACTGATCACGTGCCTGATCATGCACTGATCACTTGGCTATCGTGCTCTGATCACGTGGCTGATCATGTTCTGATCACATGGCTATCATGCCCTGATCATGTGGCTATCATGCTATGATCACTTGGCTGATCGTACACTTATCACGTGACTGACCATGCACTGATCACGTGTCTATCATTCCCTGAACACGTCACTGCGCATGCACTGAAAATGTGGATGATCATACAGTGATCATGTGACAGATCATGCACAGATCACGTGACTGATCATGCACTGATCACATCGCTATCATGCACTTATCACGTAACTGGGCATGCAATGATCATGTGGTTGATCATACATTGATCACGTGTCAGATCTTGCACTCATCATGTGACTGTGCATGCACTGTTCACGTGTCTTATCGTGAACTGCTCACGTGGCTATCATGCTCTGATCACGTGGCTGATCATACACTGATCACGTAACTTATCATGCACTTATCACGTGTCTATCATGCACTGATCACATGGATGGTGTGGTTCTGATCACGTAGCTGATCATGCCCTGATCACGTGGCTGATTATGCACTAATCACGTGGCTGGTCATACACTGATCACATGACTGATCATGCACTGATCACGTGATGCGAATGCAATGATCACGTGGATGATCATTCACTGATCACGTGACTGATCATGCACTGATCCCGTGGCTATCATGCCCTGATCCCGTGGCTGATCTTTCACTGGTAATGTCGCTATCATGCACTGGTCACGTGACTGCGCATGCACTGATCACGTGGATGATCATGCACTGATCACCTGACTGATCACGCACTGATCACGTGGCTATCATGCACTGAGCATTTGGCTATCATTCACTGATCACGTGGCTGAACATGCACTGATCACGTGAATGATCATGCATTGAACACGTGGCTATCAGGCACTGATCTCCAGGCTGATCATGCACTGATCACGTGGCTGATCATGCATTGAACACGTGGCTATCAGGCACTGATCTCGAGGCTGATCATGCACTGCTCACGTGGCTATCATGCACTGATCACGTGACTGTGCATGCACTGTCACGTGACTGATTGTGAACTGATCACGTGGATAACATGCACTGATGACGTGGCTGATCATAAACTGATCACGTAACTAATGATGCACTGATGACTTGGCTATCATCCACTGATCACATGGCTGATCTAGCACTAATCACTTGGCTGATCATACACTGATCACGTGACTGATAATGCACTGATCACGTGACTGATCATGCACTGATCACCTGGCTATTATGCACTGATCAGGTAACTGATCAAGCACTGATCACTTGGCTATCATCCACTTATCACATGACTGTGCATGCACTGATCTCGTGGCTATAATGCACTGATTTCGTGACTGATCATGCACTGATCACGTGGCTATCATCCGCTGATCACATGTTTGCGCATGCCCTGATCACGTGGATGGTCAGGTACTGATCACGTGGCTTATCATGCACTGATCACGTGGCTGATCATGCACTGATCACGTGACTGATCATGCACGGATTAGGTGGCTCTCTTGCACTGATCACGACGCTATGATGCAGTGATCACGTGGCTGATCATGCACTAATCACATGTCTATCATGCACTGATCACGTGACTATCCTTCACTGATCACGTGACTGATCATGCACTGATCACGTGGCTGATCATGCACTAATCACGTGGCTGATCATACACTCATCAAGTGCCTGATCATGCACTGATCACTTGACTGATCATGCACTAATGACGTGGCTATCATGGACTGATCACGTGACTGATCATTCACTGATCACTTCGCTATCATGCACTTATCACGTAACTGGGCATGCAATGATCATGTGGTTGATCATACATTGATCACGTGTCAGATCTTGCACTGATCATGTGACTGTGCATGCTCTGTTCACGTGTCTGATCGTGAACTTCTCACTTGGCTATCATGTTCTGATCATGTGGCTGATCATACACTGATCACGTAACTTATCATGCACTTATCACGTGTCTATCATGCACTGATCACATGGATGGTGTGGTTCTGATCACGTAGCTGATCATGCACTGATCACGTGGCTGATTATGCACTAATCATGTGGCTGATCATACACTGATCACGTGGCTATCATGCACTGATCACGAGACTGTTTATGCACTGAGCACTTCGCTATCATACACTTATCATGTAACTTGCCATGCAATGATCACGTGGTTGATCATAAACTGACCACATGACAGATCTTGCACTGATCACGTGACTGTGCATGCACTGATAACGTGACTGATCGTGAAGTGATCATGTGGCTATCATGCACTGATCACGTGGCTAATCATACACTCATCACGAAAATTATCATGCCCTGATCACTTAGCTATCATGCACTGACCACTTGGCTGAATATGCACTGATCACGTGACTGATCCTGCACTCATTACGTGACTGATCATGCACTGATCACGTGACTGATCATGCACTGATCACGTGGCAATCATGCACTGACCACGTGACTGATCATGCACTGATCACTTCGCTATCATGCACTTACCACCTAACTGGGCATGCACTGATCAAGTGGTTGATCATACACTGATCTGGTGACAGATCTTGCACTGATCACATGACTGGTCATGCACTGATCACGTACCTGATCATGCACTGATCACTTGGCTATCGTGCTCTGATCACATGGCTGATCATGTACTGATCACATGGCTATCATGCCCTGATCACGTGGCTATCATGCTATGATCACATGGCTGATCGTACACTTATCACTTGACTGACCCTGCACTGATCACGTGTCTATCATTCCCTGAACACGTCACTGCGCATGCACTGAAAATGTGGATGATCATACAGTGATCATGTGACAGACCATGCACAGATCACGTGACTGATCATGCACTGATAACTTTGCTATCATGCACTTATCATGTAACTTGCCATGCAATAATCACGTGGTTGATCATAAAGTGACCACATGACAGATCTTGCACTGATCACGTGACTGTGCATGCACTGATAAAGTGACTGATCGTGAAGTGATCATGTGACTATCATGCACTGATCACGTGGCTGATCATACACTCATCACCAAAATTATCATTCGTTGATCACTTGGCTATCATGCACTGATCACTTGGCTGAACATGCACTGATCACGTGACTGATCATGCACTCATTACGTGACTGATCATGCACTGATCACGTGACTGATCATGCACTGATCACTTCGCTATCATGCACTTACCACCTAACTGGGAATGCACTGATTAAGTGGTTGATCGTACACTGATCTGGTGACAGATCTTGCACTGTTCACATGACTGGTCATGCACTGATCACGTGCCTGATCATGCACTGATCACTTGGCTATCGTGCTCTGATCACGTGGCTGGTAATGTGCTGATCACATGGCTATCATGCCCTGATCACGTGGCTATCATGCTATGATCACGTGGCTGTTCGTACACTTATCACGTGACTGACCATGCACTGATCACGTGTCTATCATTCCCTGAACACGTCACTGCACATGCACTGAAAATGTGGATGATCATACATTGATCATGTGACAGATCATGCACAGATCACGTGACTGATCATGCACTGATCACTTCTCTACGATGCACTTATCACGTAACTGGGCATGCAATGATCATGTGGTTGATCATACATTGATCACGTGTCAGATCTTGCACTCATCATGTGACTGTGCATGCACTGTTCACGTGTCTGATCGTGAACTGCTCACGTGGCTATCATGCTCTGATCACGTGGCTGATCATACACTGATCACGTAACTTATCATGCACTTATCACGTGTCTATCATGCACTGATCACATGGATGGTGTGGTTCTGATCACGTAGCTGATCCTGCCATGATCACGTGGCTGATTATGCCCTAGTCACGTGGCTGATCATACACTGATCACGTGACTGATCATGCACTGATCATGTGACTGATCATGCACTGATCACGTGGCTATCATGCCCTGATCACGAAACTGATCATGCACTGGGCACTTCGCTATCATACACTTATCATGTAACTTGCCATGCAATGATCACGTGGTTGATCATAAACGGACCACATGACAGATCTTGCACTGATCACATGACTGTGCATGCACTGATAACGTGACTGATCGTGAAGTGATCATGTGACTATCATGCACTGATCACGTGGCTGATCATACACTCATCACGAAAATTATCATGCGCTGATCACTTGGCTATCATTCACTGATCACTTGGCTGAACATGCACTGATCACGTGACTGATCATGCACTGATCACGTGGCTGATCATGCACTAATCACGTGGCTGATCATACACTGATCACGTGATTGATCATGCACTGATCACGTCGCTGTCATGCATTGATCACGTGACTGCACATGCATTGATCACGTGGCTGATCATACACTGATCACGGGACTGATCATGCGCTGATCACGTGGCTATCATTCAATGATCACGTCACTTCCGATGCACAGGTCACGGGACTGATCATGCACTGATCACCTGGCTATCATGCCCTGATCAAGTGGCTGATCATACACTGATCACGTGACTGATCATGCACTGATCACGTGACTGATCATGCACTGATCACGTGGCTATCATGCACTGATGATGTGCCTCAGGAGGCAACAATCAAAGAGCTGAGCAGGCAGGAATCACACAAGCAGCAGGCAGTAGTCAATCAGCTGAGCAGACAGGAATCATGCAGCTCAGTAGGTGCTGATCACGTGACTCAGCATGCACCGTTCACGTGGCTGATCATACACTGATCACGTGCCTGATCATGCACTGATCATTTGGCTGATCATGCACTGATAAAGTTCCTGATCATGCACTGACCAGGTGACTAATCATACACTGATCACGTTGCTATCCTGCACTGATCACGTGACTGCGCATGCACTGATGATGTGGATGATCATACACTGATCACGTGAGTGATGATGCACTGATCACGTGGATATCATGCACTGGTCAGATGGCTATCATGCCCTGATCACGTGGCTGATCTTACACTGATCAAGTGACTGATCATGCACTGATCATGTGGCTTTCTTGCACTGATCACGTGGCTGATCATACACTGACCACGTGACTGATCATGCACCGATCACGTGGCTATCATGCACTGATCACGTGGCTGATCATGCAATGATCACGTGACTGAACATGCACTGATCAATATCTATCATGCACGGACATGTGACTGTGCATGCACTGATCACGTGACTGATCGTGAACTGATCACGTGGCTATCATGCACTGATCACGTGGTGATCAAACACTGATCACCAGACTATCATGCACTGATCACGTGACAGCGCATGCACTGATCATGTGAATGGTCAGGCACTGATCACGTGGGTGATCGTGCACTGATCACGTGACTGATCATGCACTGATCCCCTAGCTATCATGCACTGATCACGTGACTGCGCATGCACCGATCACGTGGAAGATCATACACTGATCATGTGAGTGCGCACGCACTAATCACGTGGATGATCATACAATGATCCTGAGACTGATCATGCACTGATCAGGTGGCTAACATGCACTGATCACATGGCTATCATGCACTGACTACGTGGTTGATCATGCACTGATCACGTGGCTATCATGTACAGATCACGTGGCTGATCAAGAACTGATCAGGTGACTGAGCATGCAGTGATCACGTGTCTGAATGGCGCTGATCACATGACTGCCCATGCACTGACCACGGGGATGATCATACACGGATCACCTGACTGATCATGAACAGATCACGCGACTGATCATGCACTGATGACGTGGATATCATACACTGATCACGTGACAGATCATGCACTGATAAAGTGACTGAGCATGCACTGATCACGTGGCTATCATGCACAGATCACGTGGCTGATCATGCACTGATCACGTGGCTGATAATACACTGATAACTTGACTGATCATGCACTGATTAGGTGGCTAACATGCACTCATCACATGGCTATCGTATACTGATTACGTGGCTGATCATACACTGCTCACATGACTAATCATGCACTGATCACATGGCTATCATACACTGATGATGTGCATCAGGAGGCAATATTCAAAGAGCTAAACAGGCACGAATCACGCAATCAGCAGGCAATAATCATGGACTTCAGCTATGATGAAGCATGCTGCTCAGCTGGCAATAATCAAGCAGCTGAGCAGGCAGGAATCACACGGCTCAGCTGACAATTGTCAAGCGGATGAGCAGGCATGAATCACAAAGCTCAGCTGGCAATTATCAAGCAGATGAGAAGCCAGGAATCACGCAGCTCAGCTGGCAATTATCAAGCTGATGAGCAGGCGGGAGTCACGCAGCTCAGCTGGCAATTATCAAGCAAATGAGCAGGCAGGAATCACGAAGCTCAGCTGGCAATTGTCAAGCAGATGAGCAGACAGGAAAGACGCAGCTCAGAAGCTCCTGATTACGTGACTGGGCATGCACTGTTCATGTGGATGATCATGCACTGATTACCTGACTGATCACGCACTGATCACGTGGCTATCATGCACTGATCAGTTGGCTATCATTCACTGATCACGTGGCTGAACATGCACTGATCACGTGAATGATCATGCACTGATCACGTGGCTGATCATGCATTGAACACGTGGCTATCAGGCACTGATCACGTGGCTGAACATGCACTGATCACATAACTGATCATGCACTGATCCCTTGACTGATCATGCAGTGATCACGTGGCTATCATGCACTGATATCTTTGCTATCCTATCATGCACTTATCACGTAACTGGGCATGCGCTGATCACGTGGTTGATTCTACACTGATCATGGGACTGATTATGCACTTATCCCGTGGCTGATCATGCACGATCACATGGCTGTCATGCACTGATCACGTGACTGATCATGCACTGATCTCATAGCTATCATGCACTGATCACGTGACTGATCATGCACTGATCACCTGGCTATTATGCACTGATTAGGTAACTGATCAAGCACTGATCACTTCGCTATCATCCACTTATCACATGACTGTGCATGCACTGATCATGTGGCTATCATGCACTGATCACGTGGCTATGATGCACTGAGCACGTGGCTGATCATGCACTGATCACATGTCTATCATGCACAGATCACATGGCGGATCATGCACTGATCAGGTGGCTAACATGCACTGATCACATGGCTATCATGCACTGATTACGTGGTTGATCATGCACTGATCAGGTGGCTATCATGTACAGATCACGTGGCTGATCAAGAACTGATCAGGTGACTGAGCATGCAGTGATCACGTGTCTGAATGGCGCTGATCACATGACTGCCCATGCACTGACCATGGGGATGATCATACACGGGTCACCTGACTGATCATGAACAGATCACGAGACTGATCATGCACTGATGACGTGGATATCATACACTGATCACGTGACAGATCATGCACTGATCACGTGACTGATCATGCACTGATCACGGGGCTATCAGGCGCTGATCACGTGGCTATCATTCAATGATCACGTCACTTCCGATGCACAGGTCACGGGACTGATCATGCACTGATCACCTGGCTATCATGCCCTGATCAAGTGGCTGATCATACACTGATCACGTGACTGATCATGCACTGATCACGTGACTGATCATGCACTGATCACGTGGCTATCATGCACTGATGATGTGCCTCAGGAGGCAACAATCAAAGAGCTGAGCAGGCAGGAATCACACAAGCAGCAGGCAGTAGTCAATCAGCTGAGCAGACAGGAATCATGCAGCTCAGTAGGTGCTGATCACGTGACTCAGCATGCACCGTTCACGTGGCTGATCATACACTGATCACGTGCCTGATCATGCACTGATCATTTGGCTGATCATGCACTGATAAAGTTCCTGATCATGCACTGACCAGGTGACTAATCATACACTGATCACGTTGCTATCCTGCACTGATCACGTGACTGCGCATGCACTGATGATGTGGATGATCATACACTGATCACGTGAGTGATGATGCACTGATCACGTGGATATCATGCACTGGTCAGATGGCTATCATGCCCTGATCACGTGGCTGATCTTACACTGATCAAGTGACTGATCATGCACTGATCATGTGGCTTTCTTGCACTGATCACGTGGCTGATCATACACTGACCACGTGACTGATCATGCACCGATCACGTGGCTATCATGCACTGATCACGTGGCTGATCATGCAATGATCACGTGACTGAACATGCACTGATCAATATCTATCATGCACGGACATGTGACTGTGCATGCACTGATCACGTGACTGATCGTGAACTGATCACGTGGCTATCATGCACTGATCACGTGGTGATCAAACACTGATCACCAGACTATCATGCACTGATCACGTGACAGCGCATGCACTGATCATGTGAATGGTCAGGCACTGATCACGTGGGTGATCGTGCACTGATCACGTGACTGATCATGCACTGATCCCCTAGCTATCATGCACTGATCACGTGACTGCGCATGCACCGATCACGTGGAAGATCATACACTGATCATGTGAGTGCGCACGCACTAATCACGTGGATGATCATACAATGATCCTGAGACTGATCATGCACTGATCAGGTGGCTAACATGCACTGATCACATGGCTATCATGCACTGACTACGTGGTTGATCATGCACTGATCACGTGGCTATCATGTACAGATCACGTGGCTGATCAAGAACTGATCAGGTGACTGAGCATGCAGTGATCACGTGTCTGAATGGCGCTGATCACATGACTGCCCATGCACTGACCACGGGGATGATCATACACGGATCACCTGACTGATCATGAACAGATCACGCGACTGATCATGCACTGATGACGTGGATATCATACACTGATCACGTGACAGATCATGCACTGATAAAGTGACTGAGCATGCACTGATCACGTGGCTATCATGCACAGATCACGTGGCTGATCATGCACTGATCACGTGGCTGATAATACACTGATAACTTGACTGATCATGCACTGATTAGGTGGCTAACATGCACTCATCACATGGCTATCGTATACTGATTACGTGGCTGATCATACACTGCTCACATGACTAATCATGCACTGATCACATGGCTATCATACACTGATGATGTGCATCAGGAGGCAATATTCAAAGAGCTAAACAGGCACGAATCACGCAATCAGCAGGCAATAATCATGGACTTCAGCTATGATGAAGCATGCTGCTCAGCTGGCAATAATCAAGCAGCTGAGCAGGCAGGAATCACACGGCTCAGCTGACAATTGTCAAGCGGATGAGCAGGCATGAATCACAAAGCTCAGCTGGCAATTATCAAGCAGATGAGAAGCCAGGAATCACGCAGCTCAGCTGGCAATTATCAAGCTGATGAGCAGGCGGGAGTCACGCAGCTCAGCTGGCAATTATCAAGCAAATGAGCAGGCAGGAATCACGAAGCTCAGCTGGCAATTGTCAAGCAGATGAGCAGACAGGAAAGACGCAGCTCAGAAGCTCCTGATTACGTGACTGGGCATGCACTGTTCATGTGGATGATCATGCACTGATTACCTGACTGATCACGCACTGATCACGTGGCTATCATGCACTGATCAGTTGGCTATCATTCACTGATCACGTGGCTGAACATGCACTGATCACGTGAATGATCATGCACTGATCACGTGGCTGATCATGCATTGAACACGTGGCTATCAGGCACTGATCACGTGGCTGAACATGCACTGATCACATAACTGATCATGCACTGATCCCTTGACTGATCATGCAGTGATCACGTGGCTATCATGCACTGATATCTTTGCTATCCTATCATGCACTTATCACGTAACTGGGCATGCGCTGATCATGTGGTTGATTCTACACTGATCATGGGACTGATTATGCACTTATCCCGTGGCTGATCATGCACGATCACATGGCTGTCATGCACTGATCACGTGACTGATCATGCACTGATCTCATAGCTATCATGCACTGATCACGTGACTGATCATGCACTGATCACCTGGCTATTATGCACTGATTAGGTAACTGATCAAGCACTGATCACTTCGCTATCATCCACTTATCACATGACTGTGCATGCACTGATCATGTGGCTATCATGCACTGATCACGTGGCTATGATGCACTGAGCACGTGGCTGATCATGCACTGATCACATGTCTATCATGCACAGATCACATGGCGGATCATGCACTGATCAGGTGGCTAACATGCACTGATCACATGGCTATCATGCACTGATTACGTGGTTGATCATGCACTGATCAGGTGGCTATCATGTACAGATCACGTGGCTGATCAAGAACTGATCAGGTGACTGAGCATGCAGTGATCACGTGTCTGAATGGCGCTGATCACATGACTGCCCATGCACTGACCATGGGGATGATCATACACGGGTCACCTGACTGATCATGAACAGATCACGAGACTGATCATGCACTGATGACGTGGATATCATACACTGATCACGTGACAGATCATGCACTGATCACGTGACTGATCATGCACTGATCACGGGGCTATCAGGCGCTGATCACGTGAATATCAGGCAGTGATCACGTGGCTGATCATGCACTGATCACGTGGCTCTCATGCACTGATTACGTGGGTATCATGCATTGATCACCTGACTGCACATGCACTGATCACATAACTGATTATGCACTGATAACGTGGCTATCATGCACTGATCACGTGTCTTCGCATGCACTAATCACACTACTGATCATGCACTGATCACGTGACTGATCATGCACTGATCATTTGGCTATCATGCACTGATCACATGACTGATCATGCACTGTTCACTTGCCTATCATGCACTTATCACGTAACTGGGCATGCACTGATCACGTGGTTGATCATACACTGATAACGGGACTGATCATGCACTGTTCACATGGCTATCATGCACTGATCCCGAGGATGATCATACACTGATCACCTAACTGAACATGCACAGAACAAGTGTCTATCGTTCACTGATCACGTGACTGCCCATGCACTGATCACGTGACTGATCATGCACTGATCACGTTACTGAGCATGACTGATAATGTTGCTATCATGCACTGGTCACGTGACTGTGCATGCACTGATCATGTGGATGATCATACTCTGTTCATGTGACTGATCATGCACTCAGACCGTGACTGATCATGCACTGATCACGTGGCTATCATGCACTGATCAGGTAGCTATCATTCACTGATCACGTGGCTGAACATGCACTGATCACGTGAATGATCATGCACTGATTCCGTGGCTGATCATGCATTGAACACGTGGTTATCAGGCACTGATCACGTGGCTGATCAGGCACTGATCACGTGGCTATCATGCACTGATTACGTGGCTATCATGCACTGATCACGTGAATGTGCATGCACTGATCACATAACTGATCATGCACTGATCCCTTGACTGATCATGCAGTGATCACGGGGCTATCACAAACTGATCACTTTGCTCTCCTATCATGCACTTATCACGTAACTGGGCACGACTGATCACGTGGTTGATCATACACTGATAATGGGACTGATCATACACTGATCACGTGGCTATCATGCAGTGATCACATGGCTGATCATGCACTGATCATGTGACTGATCATGCACTGATCACTAGACTGCACATGCACTCATCATGTAACTGATTATGCACTGATCACGTGGCTATCATTCACTGATCACGTGGGTTTCATGCACTGATCACCTTATTGCGCATGCACTGATTATGTAACTGATCATGCTCTGATTACGTGGCTATCATGCACTTATCACGTGACTGTCCATACACTGATCACTTGGCTATCATGCACTGATCACGTGGCTGATTATGCACTATTCACGTGACTGATCATGCACTGATCACGTGGCTATCATGCATGGATCACGTGACTGCGCATGCACTGATCACGTGACTGATCATGCACTGATCACATAGATGATCATACACTGATCAGGTGGCTATCATGCACTGATCACGTGGCTGATCATGCACTGATCACGTGGCTCTCATTCACTGATAACGTGGGTGATCTTGCCCTTAACACTTGGGTATCATGCGCTGATCACGTGACTTCACATGCGCTGATCACGTGACTGATCATGCACTGATCACGTAGATGATCATACACTGATCACCTGGCTATCATGCACTGATCACATGACTGATCATGCACTGTTCAGGTGGCTGATCATGCACTGATCACGTGGCTATCATGCACTGATCACTTGGCTGATCATACAATGATCACTTGACTGATCATGCACAGATCACGTGGCTTTCATGCACAGATCACGTGGCTGATCATGCACTGATCACGTGACTGATCATGCACTGATCACGTGGCTATCATGCACTGATCACCTTACTGCGCATGCACTGATTATGTAACTGATCATGCACTGATTACGTGGCTATCATGCACTGATCACGGGGCTATCATGCAGTGATCACGTGGCTGTTCATGCACTGATCACGTGACTGATCATGCACTTATCACTTGGCTTTCATGCACTGTTCACTAGACTGGGCATGCACTGATTATATAACTGTTTGTGCACTGATCACGTGGCTATCATGCACTGAGCACTTAGCTATCTTGCACTTATCACGTGAATCCGCATGCACTGATCACATGACAGATCATGTACTGATCACATGACTGATCATGCACTGATCACGTGTATCATACACTGATGAAGTGGCTATCATGCACTGATCACGTGGCTGATCATACACTGATCACTGACTGATCATGCACTGATCAAATGACAGCGCATGCACTGATCACGTGGCTATCATGCACTGATCACGTGGCTATCAAGCACTGATCACGTGGCTGATCATACACTGATCACTGACTGATCATGCACTGATCAAATGACAGCGCATGCACTGATCACGTGGCTATCATGCACTGATCACGAGACTGTGCATGCACTAATCACACAACTGATCATGCACTGATTACGAGACTAGGCATGCACTGATCACATGGATGATCATACACTAATCACGTTACTGGTCATGCCCTGATCATATGACTCATCATGCATTGATTACGTGGCTACCAAACACTTATCAATTGACTGATCATGCACAGATCACGTGGCTATCATGCAGTGATCATGTGGCTGATCATGCACTTATCACTTGTCTATCATGCACTGATCATGTGGCTGATCCTGCACTGATCATGTGGCTGATCATACACTGATCAAGTAACTGATCATCCACTGATCACGTGACTATCTTGCACTTATCACCTGACTGATAATGCACTGATCACGTGACTATCATGCACTGATCAGGTGGCTATCATTCACTGATCTCTTGGCTGATCATGCACTGATCTCGTGACTGATCATGCACTTATCCCGTGGCTGTCATGCACTGATCACGTGACTGCGCATGCACTGATCACTAGACTGCACATGCACTCATCATGTAACTGATTATGCACTGATCACGTGGCTATCATGCACTGATCACGTGGCTTTCATGCACTGATCACCTTATTGCGCATGCACTGATTATGTAACTGATCATGCACTGATTACGTGGCTATCATGCACTGATCACGTGGCTATCATGCACTGATCAGCCGGCAATTATCAAGTAGATGATGAGGCAGTAATCATGCAGCTCAGCTGGCAATTATCAAGCAGCTGAGCAGGCAGGAATCACGCAGGTCAGCTGGCAATTTCAGCAGATGAGCAGGGGCTAATCCTGTAATTCAGCAGGCCCTGATGATGTGACTGAGCATGCACTGATCACTTGCCTCAGCATGCACTGATCACGTGACTGAGCATGCACTTATCAAGTTGCTATCATGCAGTGATCATGTGCCTCAGCACACAATAATCAAACTGCTGATCAGGCACAAATCACGTAATCAGCAGGCAATACTCATGGAGCTCAGCTGAGACGATCACGCAGCTCAGCTGGCAATTATCAAACAGCTCAGCAGCCAGGAATCACGCAGCTCAGCTGGCAATTATCAAGCCGATAAGCAGGGAGAAGTCACGCAGCTCAGCTTGCAATTACCAAGCAGATGAGCAGGCAGGAATGACGGAGCTCTGCTGGCAATTATCAAGGGGATGAGCAGGCACTAATCCCGTAACTCAGCAGGCCCTGATCACTTTCCTCAGCATGCACTGATCACGTGGCTATCATGCAGTGATCAGGTGACTGAGAGCCGCTGATCATGTGACTGATCATGTGCTGAACAGGTGGCTATCATGCACTGATCATGTGCCTCAGCAGTCAATAATCAAAGAGCTGAGCAGGCAGGAATCACACCATCAGAAGGCAATAATCATGGAGCTCAGCTGGGACGAATCAAGCAGCTCAGCTGGCAATTATCAAGTAGAGGAACGGGCAGAAATCACGCAGCTCAGCTGGCAATTATCAAGCAGCTGAGCAGGCAGGAAACACGCAGCTCATCTGGCAATTATCAAGCAGATGAGCAGGCAGGAATCCCACAGCTCAGCTGGCAATTATCAAGCACATGAGCAGGGGCTAATCCCATAAGTCAGCAGGCCCTGATGATGTGACTGAGCATGCACTGATCACGTGCCTCAGCATGCACTGATCACGTGCCTCAGCATGCACTGATCACGTGACTGAGCATGCACTGATCACGGGGCTATCATGCAGTGATCATGTGCCTCAGCACACAATAATCAAACTGCTGAGCAGGCAAAAATCACGCAGTCAGCTGGCAATACTCATGGAGCTAACCTGGGATGATCATGCAGCTCAGCTGGCAATTATCAAGCCGAAAAGCAGGCAGGAATCACGCAGCTCAGCTTGCAATTACCAAGCAGATGAGCAGGGAGGAATGACGCAGCTCAGCTGACAATTATCAAGGGGATGAGCAGGCGCTAATCCCGTAACTCAGCAGGCCCTGATCACTTTCCTCAGCATGCACTGATCACGTGGCTATCATGCAGTGATCAGGTGACTGAGAGGCGCTGATCATGTGACTGATCATGTGCTGAACAGGTGGTTATCATGCACTGGTCATGTGCCTCAGCAGGCAATAATCAAAGAGCTGGGCAGGCATGAATCACGCAATCAGAAGGCAATAATCATGGAGCTCAGCTGGGACGAAACATGCAGCTCAGCTGGCAATTATCAAGCAGCTGAGCAGGCAGGAATCACACAGCTCAGCTGGCAATTATCAAGGAGATGAACAGGCACTAATCCCGTAACTCAGCAGGCCCTGATCACGTGACTGAGCACGCACTGATCACGTGGCTATCATGCAGTGACCGTGTGCCCCAGCCGGCAATAATCAAAGAGCTGAGTGGGCACTAATCATGCAGCACAGCAGTCACTTATCACGCAGCTGAGCAATCACTATTCCTGTTACTCAACAGACACTGATCACGTAGCTGAGCAGTTGCTGATCACGTGACTGATGAGGCACTGATCACGCGACTCAGCAGGCACTGATCACGTGTCTGGTCTGGCACTGATCACGTGACTGAGCTGGCACTGATCATGTGACTGATCTTGCACTGATCACGTGACTGTGCCGGCAGGCATCAGGTGACACCTCAGGCACTAAACCCGTGAATGATGAGTCACTAATCACGGAGCTGTGCAGGCACTAATCACTTGGCTGAGCAGGCACTAATCATGTGGCTCAGCAGGCACTAATGACTTGCTGAGCAGACTATGATAACGTGACTGAGAAGGCACTAATCACGGTGCTAAGCAGGCACTAATAACGTGGGTGAGCAGTCACAAATCATGCAACTGATCAGGAACTAGTCATGAGCTGAGCAGGCACTAATCATGTAGCTGAGCAGGGAATAATCACTCAGCTGAGCAGGCACTAATCACTTAGCTGAGCAGGCACTGATAAAGCAGCTGGGCAGGCGCTACTCCCATGACTCAGCAGGCACTGATCATGTGGCTGAGCACGTACTGGTCACCTGACTGATCAGGCACTGATCACCTTACTGAGCAGGCACTGATCACGTGGCTAATCAGGGGTTGAGGCATGGAACTCCGCTTGCCTCTCGAGGTGTTCACGGGGTGAGAGGCCACTTGTCGAGCTGTATTTGGAACCTGAGGGTTTTTCCGGAAGATGCACAGGCGAGTCATTGCCCCTTCGTGTTGACTTCATTCACAGGGTGGAGATCGAAGAGGTGTCCGGGAATCGGGTTCTTATCAAGAGGGGACCGGGAAATCGGGGTCCTTCGGAATGTGGAACCATCCACGAGGCCACGTCTGTAATTTCGTCGTGAGAACGGCCTCATCCTGAGGTGCGACTGGAAGGTCGGGAACCCCTTCCAGACAAAGCAGGGGAGTCGACCCTCCTGTCGAGATCAGGAGGGTAGAAGGGCCTCAGAGGAAGTGGTGCCAGAAAACCTCGGTTTTCCTCTCGAGGGAGACCGGTATGTCGGGGAACTTTGTGGGTCGCATCAAGGGTGCCAATACCGTTTAGACATCCAATTCTTAACGTGGGACTTCTCCTGAGACGCTGTAGCGGGAAAGGGCTTCATCTTGCGATGACGGGGGAACCACGTGGTTTTTCTTGAGTTGCGGCGGGATTCTCGAGTTACGACGGGGAATTCAGGATGCCTCTTGTGTTCGCCCAGGGAAGTCCAATGTTCCATTGGTGTTGAGAAGGAAAGCTGGGGATTGCTCTCGAGTGACTGCAGGGCAAATAGACCTCATCTAGGCTTGTGACCAGAAGCCAATGTTCCTCTCCAGGGTCGACAGGGATCTCGGGGTTGCATTCCAGACGCACCCGGGGAGACAGGCATTCATCTCGAATGGAAGCAAAGAACCCCGCTCTGCTCTCGAGTCGCGACGGGTATCTCTTGGAGTTCACTGAGTAGACGAAAGGGAGACAAGCCTCCTGAGGCGTTTGGAGAGAGGTCGCGAGATTGGTCTCTAGGCCATGCAGGAGACGAAGGCCCTCATCTCGTGATGACGGGGGAGTCTCGGGGTTTTTCTCGAGCGGCGGCCCCAGAGTGCAGTTTCTCACGAGGTACGACGGCGAGGTCAGTGAGCCTCTGGTGGGGCGCCAGGGAAGTCGGGTCTCCATGCTAGTGGCGAGGGGGAGCGCGTCATTGCTCTTGAGTCATGGTAGGGGAATCAGGCCTCGAGACGTGTTGAAGAAGGTCTCTCGAAGTCTTTCTCGGGTTGAGGCAGGAAAACCATGGTTCCCTCGACTTGTGCAGGTGACCTCAGGGGGCTTCTCATGGTGGCTCTGAGAAGTCAGGGAAACTGGAGGTGGGAGGGGCCTCTCAGGACTCCACTGCGTTTGGTGCATTGGAAGAGGGCCTCATCTGCAGTTGAGGCAGGAACCTCAGGATTCCTCTCCATTTCAGACTCCGTTCGCAGCTTCCTTGCAGAGTTGGCACAGGAGAGTCAGGCCTCGTCTTGGGATGAGGCATGGAACTCCGCTTGCCTCTCGAGGTGTTCACGGTGTGAGAGGCCACTTGTCGAGCTGTATTTGCAACCTGGGGGTTTTTCGGACGATGCACCGGGGAGTCACTGCCCCTTCGTGTTGACTTCATTCACAGGGTGGAGTTTGAAGAGGTGTCCAGGCATCGGGTTCTTATCCAGAGGGGACCAGGAAATCGGCGTCCTTCGGAATGTGGAACCAACCACGAGGCCACGTCTGGAATTTCGTCGTGAGAATGGCCTCATCCTGAGGTGCGACCGGAAAGTCGGGAACCCCTTCCAGACAAAGCAGGGGAGTCGACCCTCCTGTCGAGATCAGGAGGGTAGAAGGGGCTCTGAGGAAGTGGTGCCAAAAACCTCGGTGTTCCTCTCGAGGGAGACCGGTATGTCGGGGAACTTTGTGGGTCGCATCAAGGGTGCCAAGAAAGGTTTGGACCTCCAATTCTTAACGTGGGACTTCTCCTGAGACGCTGTAGCGGGAAAGGGCTTCATCTTGCGATGACGGGGGAACCACGTGATTTTTCTCGAGTTGCGGTGGGATTCTCGAGTTACGACGGGGAATTCAGGATGCCTCTTGTGTTCGCCCAGGGAAGTCCAATCTTCCATTCGAGATTGGAAGGAAAGCTGGGGATTCTTCTGGAGTGACTGCAGGGCAAATAGACCTCATCTAGGCTTTTGTCCAGAAGCCAGTGTTCCTCTCCATGGTCGACAGGGATCTTGGGGTTGCATTCCAGACGCACCCGGGGAGACAGTCTTTCAT
This sequence comes from Bos javanicus, assembly GCF_032452875.1. Lineage (NCBI taxonomy): Eukaryota > Metazoa > Chordata > Mammalia > Artiodactyla > Bovidae > Bos > Bos javanicus. The sequence goes on from NW_026893628.1 coordinate 580,528, forward strand.
CTCGAGTGGAAGCAAAGAACACCGCTCTGCTCTCGAGTCGCGACGGGTATCTCTTGGAGCTCACTGAGTGGACTAAAGGGAGTCAAGCCTCCTGAGGCGTCTGGAGAGAGGTCGCGAGATTGGTCTGTAGGCCATGCAGGAGACGAAGGCCCTCATCTCGCGATGACGGGGGAGTCTCGGGGTTTTTCTCGAGCGGCGGCCCCAGTGTGCGGTTTCTCACGAGGTACGACGGCGACGTCAGTGAGCCTCTCGTGGGGCACCAGGGAAGTCGGGTCTCCATGCTAGTGGCGAGTGGGAGCGCGTCATTGCTCTCGAGTCATGGTAGGGGAATCGCACCTCGAGACTCATAGACGAAGGACTCCGGAGGCCTTTCTCACGTTGTGGCAGGAAACCCTCGGTTCCCTGGACTTGTGCAGGTGAACTCAGGGAGCTTCTCCTGGTGCCTCTGAAAAGTCAGGGAAACTGAGAAAGTGGGAGGGGCCTCTCGGTACTCCACTGGGTTTGGTACATTGGAAGAGGGCCTCATCTCCAGTTGAGGCAGGAATCTCAGGGTTGCTCTCCATTTCAGACTCCGAACGCAGGGTTCCTGCAGACTTGGGACAGGAGAGTGAGGTCTGGTCTTGGTTGAGCCATGGAACTCCGCTAACCTCTGGAGGTGTTCTCAGGGTGACAGGCCAATTGTCGAGCTGTATTTGGAAAATGGATTTTTTTCCGGACGATGCGCGGGGGAGTCACTGCCCCTTCGTGTTGACTTCATTCACAGGGTGGAGTTCGAAAAGGTGTCCGGGCATCGGGTTCTTATCAAGAGGGGACCGGGAAATCGGGGTCCTTCGGAATGTGGAACCACCCACGAGGCCACGTCTGGAATTTCGTCGTGAGACTGGCCTCATCCTGAGGTGCGACTGGAAGGTCGGGAACCCCTTCCAGACAAAGCAGGGGAGTGGACCCTCCTGTCGAGATCAGGAGGGTAGAAGGGCCTCAGGGGAAGTGGTGCCGGAAAACCTCGGTGTTCCTCTTGAGGGAGACCGGTATGTTGGGGAACTTTGTGGGTAGCACCAAGGGTGCAAATTCACGTTTGGACCTCCAATTCTTAACGTGGGACTTCTCCTGAGACGCTGTAGCGGGAAAGGGCTTCATCTTGCGATGACGGGGGAAACACGTGGTTGTTCTCGAGTTGTGGCGGGATTCTCGAGTTACGACGGGGAATTCAGGATGCCTCTTGTGTTGGCCCAGGGAAGTGCAATCTTCGGTTCGAGTTGCGAAGGAAAGCTGGGGATTGCTCTCGAGTGACTGCAGGGCAAATAGACCTCATCTAGGCTTGTGTCCAGAAGCCAATGTTCCTCGCTAGGGGCGACAAAGATCTCGGGGTTGCATTCCAGACTCAGCCAGGGAGTCAGGCCTCGTCGCGGGTGGAAGCAAAGACCTCCATTCTCCTCTGTAGTACAGACGGGTATTTATTGGAGCCCACAGAGTGGCCTAAGGGAACCACTCCTCCTGTGGAGTTTGGAGAGAGGAATAGGGATTGTGCTCTAGGCCATGGGGGAAACGAAGGCCCTCATTTCGGGATGACGGGGTGTTTCGGGGTTTATCTCGAGCGGAGGCCCCAGTGTCGGGTTTCTCACGAGGTACGACGCCAAGCTCAGTGAGCCTCTCTTGGGGCACCAGGGAAGTCGGGTCTCCATTCGAGTGGCGAGGGGGAGCGCGTCATTGCTCTCGACTCATGGTAGGGGAATCAGGCCTCGAGACGTGCTGAAGAAGGACTCTCGAGGTCTTTCTCGGGTTGAGGCAGGAAACCCTCGGTTCCCTTGACTTGTGCAGGTGACCTCAGGGAGCTTCTCATGGTGCCTCTGAGAAGTCATGGAAACTGTGGAGGTGGGAGGGGTCTCTCGGGACTCCACTGAGTTTGGTGCATTGGAAGAGGGCCTCATCTCCAGGTGAGGCAGGAACCTCAGGGTTCCTCTGATTTCAGACTCCGAAGGCAGGGTACCTGCAGACATGGGACAGAACAGTCAGGCTTGGTCTTGGGTTGAGGCATGGAACTCTGCTAGCCTCTCTAGGTGCTCACGGGGTGAGAGGCCACTTGTCGAGCTGTATTTGGAACCTGGGGTTTTTTTTCGGACGATAGCCAGGCGAGTCACTGCCCCTTCGTGTTGACTTCATTCACAGGGTGGAGTTGGAAAAGGTGTCCGGGCATCGGGTTCTTATCAAGAGGGGACCGGGAAATCGGGGTCCTTCGGAATGTGGAACCACCCACGAGGCCACGTCTGGAATTTCGTCGTGAGACCGGCCTCATCCTGAGGTGCGACTGGAAGGTCGGGAACCCCTTCCAGACAAAGCAGGGGAGTCGACCCTCCTGTCGAGATCAGGAGGGTAGAAGGGCCTCAGGGGAAGTGGTGCCGGAAAACCTCGGCGTTCCTCTCGAGGGAGACCGGTATGTTGGGGAACTTTGTGGGTAGCATCAAGGGTGCAAATTCCCGTTTGGACCTCCAATTCACGTGGGACTTCTCCTGAGACGCTGTAGCGGGAAAGGGCTTCATCTTGCGATGACGGGGGAACCACGTGGATTTTCTCGAGTTGCAGCGGGATTCTCGAGTTACGAAGGGGAATTCAGGATGCCTCTTGTGTTGGCCCAAGGAAGTCCAATGTTCCATTCGAGTTGCGAAGGAAAGCTGGGGATTTCTCTCGAGTGACTGCAGGGCAAATAGACCTCATCTAGGCTTGTGTCCAGAAGCCAATGTTCCTCTCCAGGCTCGACAGGGATCTCCAGACTCATACGGGGAGACAGGCATTCATCTCGAGTGGAAGCCAAGAAACCCGGTCTGCTCTCGAGTCGCGATGGTTTTCTCTTGGAGCTCACTGAGTGGACTAAAGGGAGTCAAGCCTCCTGAGGCGTTTGGAGAGGGGTCGCGAAATTGGTCTCTGGGCCATGCAGGAGATGAAGGCCCTCATCTCGCGATTACGGGGGAGTCCCGGGGTTTTTCTTGAGAGGAGTCCCCAGTGTGCGATTTCTCACGAGGTACGACGGCGAGGTCAGTGAGCCTCTCGTGGGGCGCCAGGGAAGTCGGGTCTCCATGCGAGTGGCGAGGGGGATCGCGTCATTGCTATTGAGTCATGGTAGGGGAATCGGGTCTCGAGACGTGTTGAAGAAGGTCTCTCGAGGTCTTTCTCGGGTTGAGGCAGGAAACCCTGGGTTCCCTCGACTTGTGCAGGTGACCTCAGGGGGCTTCTCATGGTGGCTCTGAGAAGTCGGGGAAACTGGAGATGGGAGGGGCGTCTCGGGACTCCACTGGGTTTGGTGCATTGGAAGAGGGCCTCATCTGCAGTTGAGGCAGGAACCTCAGGGTTCGTCTCCATTTCAGACTCCGATCGCAAGGTCCTTGCAGAGTTGGGACAGGAGAGTCAGGCCTCGTCTTGGGTGGAGGCATGGAACTCCACTTGCCTCTCGAGGTGTTCACGGGGTGAGCTGTATTTGGAACCTGGGGGTTTTTCCGGACGATACACGGGCGAGTCACTGCCCCTTCGTGTTGACTTCATTCACAGGGTGGAGTTCGAAGAGGTGTCCGGGCTTTGGGTTCTTATATAGAGGGGAACGGGACATTGGGGTCCTTCGGAATGTGGAACCACCCACGAGGCCAGGTCTTGAATTTCGTCATGAGAGGGTCCTCATACTGAGGTGCGACCTGAAGGTCGGCAACCCCTTCCAGACAAAGGAGGGGAGTCGACCCTCCTGTCGAGGTCAGGAGGGTAGAAGGGCCTCAGAGGAAGTGGTGCCGGAAAACTTCGGTGTTCCCTTCGACGGAGACCGGTATGTCGGGGAACTTTGTGGGTCGCATCAAGGGTGCCAAGTACCGTTTGGACCTCCAATTCTTAACGCGGGACTTCTCCTGAGACGCTGGAGCGGGAAAGGGCTTCATCTTGCGATGACGGGGGAACCACGTGGTTGTTCTCGAGTTACGGCGGGATTCTCGAGTTCCGACGGGGAATTCAGGATGCCTCTTGTGTTGGCCCAGGGAAGTGCAATCTTCGGTTCGAGTTGCGAAGGAAAGCTGGGGATTGCTCTCGAGTGACTGCAGGGCAAATAGACCTCATCTAGGCTTGTGTCCAGAAGCCAATGTTCCTCGCTAGGGGCGACACAGATCTCGGGGTTGCATTCCAGACTCAGCCAGGGAGTCAGGCCTCGTCGCGGGTGGAAGCAAAGACCTCCATTCTCCTCTGTAGTATAGACGGGTATTTATTGGAGCCCACAGAGTGGCCTAAGGGAACCACTCCTCCTGTGGAGTTTGGAGAGAGGAATCGGGATTGTGCTCTAGGCCATGGGGGAAACGAAGGCCCTCATTTCGGGATGACGGGGTGTTTCGGGGTTTATCTCGAGCGGAGGCCCCAGTGTCGGGTTTCTCACGAGGTCCGACGCCAAGCTCAGTGAGCCTCTCTTGGGGCACCAGGGAAGTCGGGTCTCCATGCGAGTGGCGAGGGGGAGCGCGTCATTGCTCTCGAGTCATGGTAGGGGAATCAGGCCTCGAGACGTGTTGAAGAAGGACTCTCGAGGTCTTTCTCGGGTTGAGGCAGGAAACCCTCGGTTCCCTTGACTTGTGCAGGTGACCTCAGGGAGCTTCTCATGGTGCCCCTGAGAAGTCATGGAAACTGTGGAGGTGGGAGGGGTCTCTCGGGACTCCACTGGGTTTGGTGCATTGGAAGAGGGCCTCATCTCCAGGTGAGGCAGGAACCTCAGGGTTCCTCTGATTTCAGACTCCGAAGGCAGGGTACCTGCAGACATGGGACAGAACAGTCAGGCTTGGTCTTGGGTTGAGGCATGGAACTCTGCTAGCCTCTCTAGGTGCTCACGGGGTGAGAGGCCACTTGTCGAGCTGTATTTGGAACCTGGGGGTTTTTTCGGACGATGCCCAGGCGAGTCACTGCCCCTTCGTGTTGACTTCATTCACAGGGTGGAGTTGGAAAAGGTGTCCGGGCATCGGGTTCTTATCAAGAGGGGACCGGGAAATCGGGGTCCTTCGGAATGTGGAACCACCCACGAGGCCACGTCTGGAATTTCGTCGTGAGACCGGCCTCATCCTGAGGTGCGACTGGAAGGTCGGGAACCCCTTCCAGACAAAGCAGGGGAGTCGACCCTCCTGTCGAGATCAGGAGGGTAGAAGGGCCTCAGGGGAAGTGGTGCCGGAAAACCTCGGCGTTCCTCTCGAGGGAGACCGGTATGTTGGGGAACTTTGTGGGTAGCATCAAGGGTGCAAATTCCCGTTTGGACCTCCAATTCACGTGGGACTTCTCCTGAGACGCTGTAGCGGGAAAGGGCTTCATCTTGCGATGACGGGGGAACCACGTGGATTTTCTCGAGTTGCAGCGGGATTCTCGAGTTACGAAGGGGAATTCAGGATGCCTCTTGTGTTGGCCCAGGGAAGTCCAATGTTCCATTCGAGTTGCGAAGAAAAGCTGGGGATTTCTCTCGAGTGACTGCAGGGCAAATAGACCTCATCTAGGCTTGTGTCCAGAAGCCAATGTTCCTCTCCAGGGTCGACAGGGATCTCCAGACTCATACGGGGAGACAGGCATTCATCTCGAGTGGAAGCCAAGAAACCCGGTCTGCTCTCGAGTCGCGATGGTTTTCTCTTGGAGCTCACTGAGTGGACTAAAGGGAGTCAAGTCTCCTGAGGCGTTTGGAGAGGGGTCGCGAAATTGGTCTCTGGGCCATGCAGGAGATGAAGGCCCTCATCTCGCGATTACGGGGCAGTCCCGGGGTTTTTCTTGAGAGGAGTCCCCAGTGTGCGATTTCTCACGAGGTACGACGGCGAGCTCAGTGAGCCTCTCGTGGGGCGCCAGGGAAGTCGGGTCTCCATGCGAGTGGCGAGGGGAGCGCGTCATTGCTCTTGAGTCATGGTAGGGGAATCGGGTCTCGAGACGTGTTGAAGAAGGTTTCTCGAGGTCTTTCTCGGGTTGAGGCAGGAAACCCTGGGTTCCCTCGACTTGTGCAGGTGACCTCAGGGGGCTTCTCATGGTGGCTCTGAGAAGTCGGGGAAACTGGAGATGGGAGGGGCGTCTCGGGACTCCACTGGGTTTGGTGCATTGGAAGAGGGCCTCATCTGCAGTTGAGGCAGGAACCTCAGGGTTCGTCTCCATTTCAGACTCCGATCGCAAGGTCCTTGCAGAGTTGGGACAGGAGAGTCAGGCCTCGTCTTGGGTGGAGGCATGGAACTCCACTTGCCTCTCGAGGTGTTCACGGGGTGAGCTGTATTTGGAACCTGGGGGTTTTTCCGGACGATACACGGGCGAGTCACTGCCCCTTCGTGTTGACTTCATTCACAGGGTGGAGTTCGAAGAGGTGTCCGGGCTTTGGGTTCTTATATAGAGGGGACCGGGACATTGGGGTCCTTCGGAATGTGGAACCACCCACGAGGCCAGGTCTTGAATTTCGTCATGAGAGGGGCCTCATACTGAGGTGCGAACTGAAGGTCGGCAACCCCTTCCAGACAAAGGAGGGGAGTCGACCCTCCTGTCGAGGTCAGGAGGGTAGAAGGGCCTCAGAGGAAGTGGTGCCGGAAAACCTCAGTGTTCCCTTCGACGGAGACCGGTATGTCGGGGAACTTTGTGGGTCGCATCAAGGGTGCCAAGTACCATTTGGACCTCCGATTCTTAACGCGGGACTTCTCCTGAGACGCTGTAGCGGGAAAGGGCTTCATCTTGCGATGACGGGGGAACCACGTGGTTGTTCTCGAGTTACGGCGGGATTCTCGAGTTACGACGGGGAATTCAGGATGCCTCTTGTGTTGGCCCAGGGAAGTGCAATCTTCGGTTCGAGTTGCGAAGGAAAGCTGGGGATTGCTCTCGAGTGACTGCAGGGCAAATAGACCTCATCTAGGCTTGTGTTCAGAAGCCAATGTCCCTCGCTAGGGGCGACACAGATCTCGGGGTTGCATTCCAGACTCAGCCAGGGAGTCAGGCCTCGTCGCGGGTGGAAGCAAAGACCTCCATTCTCCTCTGTAGTATAGACGGGTATTTATTGGAGCCCACAGAGTGGCCTAAGGGAACCACGCCTCCTGTGGAGTTTGGAGAGAGGACTCGGGATTGTGCTCTAGGCCATGCGGGAAACGAAGGCCCTCATTTCGGGATGACGGGGTGTTTCGGGGTTTTTCTCGAGCGGAGGCCCCAGTGTGGTTTTCTCACGAGGTCCGACGCCAAGCTCAGTGAGCCTCTCTTGGGGCGCCAGGGAAGTCGGGTCTCTATGCGAGTGGCGAGGGGGAGCGTGTCATTGCTCTCGAGTCATGGTAGGGGAATCGGGCCTTGAGACGCGTTGAAGAAGGACACTCGAGGTCTTTCTCGGGTTGAGGCAGGAAACCCTCGGTTCCCTCGACTTGTGCAGGTGACGTCAGGGAGCTTCTCATGGTGCCTCTGAGAAGTCATGGAAACTGTGGAGGTGGGAGGAGCCTCTCGGGACTCCACTGGGTTTGGTGCGTTGGAAGAGGGCCTCATCTCCAGGTGAGGCAGGAACCTCAGGGTTCCTCTGATTTCAGACTCCGAAGGCAGGGTACCTGCAGACATGGGACAGAACAGTCAGGCTTGGTCTTGGGTTGAGGCATGGAACTCTGCTAGCCTCTCTAGGTTCTCATGGGGTGAGAGGCCACTTGTCGAGCTGTATTTGGAACCTGGGGTTTTTCCGGACGATGCCCGGGCGAGTCACTGCCCCTTCGTGTTGACTTCATTCACAGGGTGGAGTTCGGAAAGGTGTCCGGGCATCGGGTTCTTATCAAGAGGGGACCTGGAAATCGGGGTCCTTCGGAATGTGGAACCATCCACGAGGCCACGTCTGGAATTTCGTCGTGAGACCGGCCTCATCCTGAGGTGCGACCGGAAGGTCGGCAACCCCTTCCAGACAAAGCAGGGGAGTCGACCCTCCTGTCGAGATCAGGAGGGTAGAAGGGCCTCAGGGGAAGTGGTGCCGGAAAACCTCGGCGTTCCTCTCGAGGGAGACCGGTATGTTGGGGAACTTTGTGGGTCACATCAAGGGTGCCAAGTACCGTTTGGACCTCCAATTCTTAACGTGGGACTTCTCCTGAGACGCTGTAGCGGGAAAGGGCTTCATCTTTCGATGACGGGGGAACCACGTGGTTTTCCTCGAGTTGCCGCGGGATTCTCGAGTTACGAAGGGGAATTCAGGATTCCTCTTGTGTTGGCCCAGGGAAGTACAATGTTCCATTCGAGTTGCGAAGAAAAGCTGGGGATTTCTCTCGAGTGACTGCAGGGCAAATAGACCTCATCTAGGCTTGTGTCCAGAAGCCAATGTTCCTCGCCAGGCTCGACACGGATCTCCAGACTCATACGGGGAGTCAGGCTTCGTCTCGAGTGGAAGCCAAGAACTCCGGTCTCCTCTCTAGTCGCGATGGTTTTCTCTTGGAGCTCACAGAGTGGCCTAAAGGGAGCCACGTCTCCTGTGGAGTTTGGAGAGGGGTCGCGGGATTGGTCTCTGGGCCATGCGGGAAATGAAGGCCCTCATCTCGCGATTACGGGGCAGTTCCGGGGTTTTTCTTGAGAGGAGTCCCCAGTGTGCGATTTCTCACGAGGTCCGACGCCAAGCTCAGTGAGCCTCTCGTGGGGCACCAGGGAAGTCGGGGCTCCATGCGAGTGGCGAGGGGGAGCGCGTCATTGCTCTTGAGTCATGGTAGGGGAATCGGGTCTCGAGACGTGTTGAAGAAGGTTTCTCGAGGTCTTTCTCGGGTTGAGGCAGGAAACCCTGGGTTCCCTCGACTTGTGCAGGTGACCTCAGGGGGCTTCTCATGGTGGCTCTGAGAAGTCGGGGAAACTGGAGATGGGAGGGGCGTCTCGGGACTCCACTGGGTTTGGTGCATTGGAAGAGGGCCACATTTGCAGTTGAGGCAGGAACCTCAGGGTTCGTCTCCATTTCAGACTCCGATCGCAAGGTCCTTGCAGAGTTGTGACGGGAGAGTCAGGCCTCGTCTTGGGTGGAGGCATGGAACTCCGCTTGCCTCTCGAGGTGTTCACGGGGTACGAGGCCACTTGTCGAGCTGTATTTGGAACCTGGGGGTTTTTCCGGACGATACACGGGCTAGTCACTGCCCCTTCGTGTTGACTTCATTCACAGGGTGGAGTTCGAAAAGGTGTCCGGGCTTTGGGTTCTTATATAGAGGGGACCGGGACATTGGGGTCCTTCGGAATGTGGAACCACCCACGAGGCCAGGTCTTGAATTTCGTCATGAGAGGGGCCTCATACTGAGGTGCGAACTGAAGGTCGGCAACCCCTTCCAGACAAAGGAGGGGAGTCGACCCTCCTGTCGAGGTCAGGAGGGTAGAAGGGCCTCAGAGGAAGTGGTGCCGGAAAACCTCGGTGTTCCTCTCGACGGAGACCGGTATGTCGGGGAACTTTGTGGGTCGCATCAAGGGTGCCAAGTCCCATTTGGACCTCCGATTCTTAACGCGGGACTTCTCCTGAGACGCTGTAGCGGGAAAGGGCTTCATCTTGCGATGACGGGGGAACCACGTGGTTGTTCTCGAGTTACGGCGGGATTCTCGAGTTACGAAGGGGAATTCAGGATGCCTCTTGTGTTGGCCCAGGGAAGTGCAATCTTCGGTTCGAGTTGCGAAGGAAAGCTGGGGATTGCTCTCGAGTGACTGCAGGGCAAATAGACCTCATCTAGGCTTGTGCCCAGAAGCCAATGTTCCTCTCCAGGGGCGACAGGAATCTCGGGGTTGCATTCCAGACTCACCCGGGGAGTCAGGCCTCATCTCCAATGGAAGCAAGAACTGCGCTCTCCTACCGAGTCGCGACGGCTCTATTTGGGAGCCCCTGAGTGTCCTGAAGGGAGTCAAGCCTCCTGTGGAGTTTGCGGAGAAAGACTCGGGATGGCTCTTCAGGCCATGCAGGAAACGAAAGCCCTCATCTCGCGATGACGGGGTCGTCTGGTGATTTTTCTCGAGATGCGGCGCCAGTGTGGGTTTTCTCACGAGGTACGACGGCGAGCTCAGGGAGCCACTCGTGTGGCGCCAGGGAAGTCATGTTTCCCATGCGAGTGGCGAGGGGGAGAGCGTCATTGCTCTCGAGTCACGGTAGGGGAATAGGGCCTCAAGACGTGTTGAAGAAGGACTCTAGAGGTCTTTCTCGGGTTGAGGCAAGAAAGCCTGGGGTCCCTGGACTTGTGCCGGAGACGTCAGGGAGCTTCTCAGGGTGCCTCTAAGAAGTCAGGGATACTGTGGGGTTAGGAGGGGCCTTTTGGGACTCCACTGGGATCGGTGCATTGGAAGACGGCCTCATCTCCAGTTGAGGCAGGAACCTAAGGGTTCCTCTGATTTCAGACTCCGAACGCAGGGTCCTTGCAGAGTTGGGACAGGAGAGTCAGGCCTCATCTTGGGTTGAGGCATGGAACTCCGCTTGCCTCTCGAGGTGTTCACGGGGTGAGAGGCCTCTTGTCGAGCTGTATTTGGAACCTCGGGGTTTTTCCAGATGATGCACGGGCGAGTCACTGCCCCTTCGTGTTGACTTCATTCACAGGGTGGAGTTCAAACGGGTGTCTGGGCATCGGGTTCATATCAAGAGGGGACCGGGAAATCAGGGTCCTTCGGAATGTGGAACCACCCATGAGGCCACGTCTGGAATTTCGTCATGAGAGGGGCCTCATACTGAGGTGCGACCGGAAGGTCGGCAACCCCTTCCAGACAAAGCAGGGGAGTCGACCCTCCTGTCGAGATCAGGAGGGTAGAAGGGCCTCAGAGGAAGCGGTGCCGGAAAACCTCAGTGTTCCTCTCGAAGGAGACCGGTATGTCGGGGAAATTTGTGGGTCGCATCAAGGGTGCCAAGTACCGTTTGGACCTCCATTTCTTAATGTGCGACTTCTCCTGAGACGCTGTAGCGGGAAAGGGCTTCATTTTTCGAAGACGGGGGAACCACGTGATTTTCTCGAGTTGCGGCGGGATTCTCGAGTTAGACGGGGAATTCAGGATTCCTCGTGTGTTGGCCCAGGGAATTATAATGTTCCATTGGAGTTGCGAAAGAAAGCTGGGGATTGCTCTCGAGTGACTGCAGGGCAAATAGACCTCATTTAGGCTTGTGTCCAGAAGCCAATGTTCCTCGCTAGGGGCGACACAGATCTCGGGGTTGCATTCCAGACTCAGCCAGGGAGTCAGGCCTCGTCGCGGGTGGAAGCAAAGACCTCCATTCTCCTCTGTACTAGAGACGGGTATCTGTTGGAGCCCACAGAGTGGCCTAAGGGAACCACTCCTCCTGTGGAGTTTGGAGAGAGGAATAGGGATTGTACTCTAGGCCATGTGGGAAACGAAGGCCCTCATTTCGGGATGACGGGGTGTTTCGGGGTTTATCTCGAGCGGAGGCCCCAGTGTGGGGTTTCTCACGAGGTCCGACGCCAAGCTCAGTGAGCCTCTCTTGGGGCACCAGGGAAGTCGGGTCTCCATGCGAGTGGCGAGGGGGAGCGCGTCATTGCTCTCGAGTCATGGTAGGGGAATCAGGCCTCGAGACGTGTTGAAGAAGGACTCTCGAGGTCTTTCACGGGTTGAGGCAGGAAACCCTCGGTTCCCTCGACTTGTGCAGGTGACCTCAGGGAGCTCTCATGGTGCCTCTGAGAAGTCAGGGAAACTGTGGAGGTGGGAGGGGCCTCTCGGGACTCCACTGGGTTTGGTGCATTGGAAGAGGGCCACATTTCCAGTTGAGGCAGGAACCTCAGGGTTCCTATCCATTTCAAACTCGGATCGCAGGGTCCGTGCAGAGTTGTGACGGGAGAGTCAGGCCTCGTCTTGGGATGAGGCATTGAACTCAGCTTGCCTCTCGAGGTGTTCACGAGGTACGAGGCCACTTGTCGAGCTGTATTTGGAACCTGGGGGTTTTCCCGGACGATGCACGGGGTAGTCACTGCCCCTTCGTGTTGACTTCATTCACAGGGTGGAGTTCGAAAAGGTGTCCGGGCGTCGGGTTCTTATTAAGAGAGGACCGGGAAATTGGAGTCTTTCGTAATGTTGAACCACCCACGAGGCCACGTCTGGAATTTCGTCGTGAGACCGGCCTCATCCTGAGGTGCGACTGGAAGGTCGGGAACCCCTTCCAGACAAAGCAGGGGAGTCGACCCTCCTGTCGAGATCAGGAGGGTAGAAGGGCCTCAGGGGAAGTGGTGCCGGAAAACCTCGGTGTTCCTCTCGAGGGAGACCGGTATGTTGGGGAACTTTGTGGGTAGCATCAAGGGTACAAATTCCCGTTTGGACCTCCAATTCTTAACGTGGGACTTTCCTGAGACGCTGTAGCGGGAAAGGGCTTCATCTTGCGATGACGGGGGAACCACGTGGTTTTGCTCGAGGTGCGGCGGGATTCTCGAGTTACGACGGGGGATTCAGGATGCCTCTTGTGTTGGCCCAGGGAAGTGCAATCTTCCATTGGAGTTGCGAAGGAAAGCTGGGGATTGCTCTCGAGTGACTGCAGGGCAAATAGACCTCATCTAGGCTTGTGCCCAGAAGCCAATGTTCCTCTCCAGGGGCGACAGGAATCTCGGGGTTGCATTCCAGACTCACCCGGGGAGTCAGGCCTCATCTCCAATGGAAGCAAGAACTGCGCTCTCCTACCGAGTCGCGACGGCTCTATTTGGGAGCCCCTGAGTGTCCTGAAGGGAGTCAAGCCTCCTGTGGAGTTTGCGGAGAAAGACTCGGGATGGCTCTTCAGGCCATGCAGGAAACGAAAGCCCTCATCTCGCGATGACGGGGTCGTCTGGTGATTTTTCTCGAGATGCGGCGCCAGTGTGGGTTTTCTCACGAGGTACGACGGCGAGCTCAGGGAGCCACTCGTGTGGCGCCAGGGAAGTCATGTTTCCCATGCGAGTGGCGAGGGGGAGAGCGTCATTGCTCTCGAGTCACGGTAGGGGAATAGGGCCTCAAGACGTGTTGAAGAAGGACTCTAGAGGTCTTTCTCGGGTTGAGGCAAGAAAGCCTGGGGTCCCTGGACTTGTGCCGGAGACGTCAGGGAGCTTCTCAGGGTGCCTCTAAGAAGTCAGGGATACTGTGGGGTTAGGAGGGGCCTTTTGGGACTCCACTGGGATCGGTGCATTGGAAGACGGCATCATCTCCAGTTGAGGCAGGAACCTAAGGGTTCCTCTGATTTCAGACTCCGAACGCAGGGTCGTTGCAGAGTTGGGACAGGAGAGTCAGGCCTCATCTTGGGTTGAGGCATGGAACTCCGCTTGCCTCTCGAGGTGTTCACGGGGTGAGAGGCCTCTTGTCGAGCTGTATTTGGAACCTCGGGGTTTTTCCGGATGATGCACGGGCGAGTCACTGCCCCTTCGTGTTGACTTCATTCACAGGGTGGAGTTCAAACGGGTGTCTGGGCATCGGGTTCATATCAAGAGGGGACCGGGAAATCGGGGTCCTTCGGAATGTGGAACCACCCACGAGGCCACGTCTGGAATTTCGTCATGAGAGGGGCCTCATACTGAGGTGCGACCGGAAGGTCGGCAACCCCTTCCAGACAAAGCAGGGGAGTCGACCCTCCTGTCGAGATCAGGAGGGTAGAAGGGCCTCAGAGGAAGCGGTGCCGGAAAACCTCAGTGTTCCTCTCGAAGGAGACCGGTATGTCGGGGAAATTTGTGGGTCGCATCAAGGGTGCCAAGTACCGTTTGGACCTCCATTTCTTAACGTGCGACTTCTCCTGAGACGCTGTAGCGGGAAAGGGCTTCATTTTTCGAAGACGGGGGAACCACGTGATTTTCTCGAGTTGCGGCGGGATTCTCGAGTTAGACGGGGAATTCAGGATTCCTCGTGTGTTGGCCCAGGGAATTATAATGTTCCATTGGAGTTGCGAAAGAAAGCTGGGGATTGCTCTCGAGTGACTGCAGGGCAAATAGACCTCATTTAGGCTTGTGTCCAGAAGCCAATGTTCCTCGCTAGGGGCGACACAGATCTCGGGGTTGCATTCCAGACTCAGCCAGGGAGTCAGGCCTCGTCGCGGGTGGAAGCAAAGACCTCCATTCTCCTCTGTACTAGAGACGGGTATCTGTTGGAGCCCACAGAGTGGCCTAAGGGAACCACTCCTCCTGTGGAGTTTGGAGAGAGGAATAGGGATTGTACTCTAGGCCATGTGGGAAACGAAGGCCCTCATTTCGGGATGACGGGGTGTTTCGGGGTTTATCTCGAGCGGAGGCCCCAGTGTGGGGTTTCTCACGAGGTCCGACGCCAAGCTCAGTGAGCCTCTCTTGGGGCACCAGGGAAGTCGGGTCTCCATGCGAGTGGCGAGGGGAGCGCGTCATTGCTCTCGAGTCATGGTAGGGGAATCAGGCCTCGAGACGTGTTGAAGAAGGACTCTCGAGGTCTTTCACGGGTTGAGGCAGGAAACCCTCGGTTCCCTCGACTTGTGCAGGTGACCTCAGGGAGCTCTCATGGTGCCTCTGAGAAGTCAGGGAAACTGTGGAGGTGGGAGGGGCCTCTCGGGACTCCACTGGGTTTGGTGCATTGGAAGAGGGCCACATTTCCAGTTGAGGCAGGAACCTCAGGGTTCCTATCCATTTCAAACTCGGATCGCAGGGTCCGTGCAGAGTTGTGACGGGAGAGTCAGGCCTCGTCTTGTGATGAGGCATTGAACTCAGCTTGCCTCTCGAGGTGTTCACGAGGTACGAGGCCACTTGTCGAGCTGTATTTGGAACCTGGGGGTTTTCCCGGACGATGCACGGGGTAGTCACTGCCCCTTCGTGTTGACTTCATTCACAGGGTGGAGTTCGAAAAGGTGTCCGGGCGTCGGGTTCTTATTAAGAGAGGACCGGGAAATTGGAGTCTTTCGTAATGTTGAACCACCCACGAGGCCACGTCTGGAATTTCGTCGTGAGACCGGCCTCATCCTGAGGTGCGACTGGAAGGTCGGGAACCCCTTCCAGACAAAGCAGGGGAGTCGACCCTCCTGTCGAGATCAGGAGGGTAGAAGGGCCTCAGGGGAAGTGGTGCCGGAAAACCTCGGTGTTCCTCTCGAGGGAGACCGGTATGTTGGGGAACTTTGTGGGTAGCATCAAGGGTACAAATTCCCGTTTGGACCTCCAATTCTTAACGTGGGACTTTCCTGAGACGCTGTAGCGGGAAAGGGCTTCATCTTGCGATGACGGGGGAACCACGTGGTTTTGCTCGAGGTGCGGCGGGATTCTCGAGTTACGACGGGGGATTCAGGATGCCTCTTGTGTTGGCCCAGGGAAGTGCAATCTTCCATTGGAGTTGCGAAGGAAAGCTGGGGATTGCTCTCGAGTGACTGCAGGGCAAATAGACCTCATCTAGGCTTGTGCCCAGAAGCCAATGTTCCTCTCCAGGGGCGACAGGAATCTCGGGGTTGCATTCCAGACTCACCCGGGGAGTCAGGCCTCATCTCCAATGGAAGCAAGAACTGCGCTCTCCTACCGAGTCGCGACGGCTCTATTTGGGAGCCCCTGAGTGTCCTGAAGGGAGTCAAGCCTCCTGTGGAGTTTGCGGAGAAAGACTCGGGATGGCTCTTCAGGCCATGCAGGAAACGAAAGCCCTCATCTCGCGATGACGGGGTCGTCTGGTGATTTTTCTCGAGATGCGGCGCCAGTGTGGGTTTTCTCACGAGGTACGACGGCGAGCTCAGGGAGCCACTCGTGTGGCGCCAGGGAAGTCATGTTTCCCATGCGAGTGGCGAGGGGGAGAGCGTCATTGCTCTCGAGTCACGGTAGGGGAATAGGGCCTCAAGACGTGTTGAAGAAGGACTCTAGAGGTCTTTCTCGGGTTGAGGCAAGAAAGCCTGGGGTCCCTGGACTTGTGCCGGAGACGTCAGGGAGCTTCTCAGGGTGCCTCTAAGAAGTCAGGGATACTGTGGGGTTAGGAGGGGCCTTTTGGGACTCCACTGGGATCGGTGCATTGGAAGACGGCCTCATCTCCAGTTGAGGCAGGAACCTAAGGGTTCCTCTGATTTCAGACTCCGAACGCAGGGTCCTTGCAGAGTTGGGACAGGAGAGTCAGGCCTCATCTTGGGTTGAGGCATGGAACTCCGCTTGCCTCTCGAGGTGTTCACGGGGTGAGAGGCCTCTTGTCGAGCTGTATTTGGAACCTCGGGGTTTTTCCGGATGATGCACGGGCGAGTCACTGCCCCTTCGTGTTGACTTCATTCACAGGGTGGAGTTCAAACGGGTGTCTGGGCATCGGGTTCATATCAAGAGGGGACCGGGAAATCGGGGTCCTTCGGAATGTGGAACCACCCACGAGGCCACGTCTGGAATTTCGTCATGAGAGGGGCCTCATACTGAGGTGCGACCGGAAGGTCGGCAACCCCTTCCAGACAAAGCAGGGGAGTCGACCCTCCTGTCGAGATCAGGAGGGTAGAAGGGCCTCAGAGGAAGCGGTGCCGGAAAACCTCAGTGTTCCTCTCGAAGGAGACCGGTATGTCGGGGAAATTTGTGGGTCGCATCAAGGGTGCCAAGTACCGTTTGGACCTCCATTTCTTAACGTGCGACTTCTCCTGAGACGCTGTAGCGGGAAAGGGCTTCATTTTTCGAAGACGGGGGAACCACGTGATTTTCTCGAGTTGCGGCGGGATTCTCGAGTTAGACGGGGAATTCAGGATTCCTCGTGTGTTGGCCCAGGGAATTATAATGTTCCATTGGAGTTGCGAAAGAAAGCTGGGGATTGCTCTCGAGTGACTGCAGGGCAAATAGACCTCATTTAGGCTTGTGTCCAGAAGCCAATGTTCCTCGCTAGGGGCGACACAGATCTCGGGGTTGCATTCCAGACTCAGCCAGGGAGTCAGGCCTCGTCGCGGGTGGAAGCAAAGACCTCCATTCTCCTCTGTACTAGAGACGGGTATCTGTTGGAGCCCACAGAGTGGCCTAAGGGAACCACTCCTCCTGTGGAGTTTGGAGAGAGGAATAGGGATTGTACTCTAGGCCATGTGGGAAACGAAGGCCCTCATTTCGGGATGACGGGGTGTTTCGGGGTTTATCTCGAGCGGAGGCCCCAGTGTGGGGTTTCTCACGAGGTCCGACGCCAAGCTCAGTGAGCCTCTCTTGGGGCACCAGGGAAGTCGGGTCTCCATGCGAGTGGCGAGGGGGAGCGCGTCATTGCTCTCGAGTCATGGTAGGGGAATCAGGCCTCGAGACGTGTTGAAGAAGGACTCTCGAGGTCTTTCACGGGTTGAGGCAGGAAACCCTCGGTTCCCTCGACTTGTGCAGGTGACCTCAGGGAGCTCTCATGGTGCCTCTGAGAAGTCAGGGAAACTGTGGAGGTGGGAGGGGCCTCTCGGGACTCCACTGGGTTTGGTGCATTGGAAGAGGGCCACATTTCCAGTTGAGGCAGGAACCTCAGGGTTCCTATCCATTTCAAACTCGGATCGCAGGGTCCGTGCAGAGTTGTGACGGGAGAGTCAGGCCTCGTCTTGGGATGAGGCATTGAACTCAGCTTGCCTCTCGAGGTGTTCACGAGGTACGAGGCCACTTGTCGAGCTGTATTTGGAACCTGGGGGTTTTCCCGGACGATGCACGGGGTAGTCACTGCCCCTTCGTGTTGACTTCATTCACAGGGTGGAGTTCGAAAAGGTGTCCGGGCGTCGGGTTCTTATTAAGAGAGGACCGGGAAATTGGAGTCTTTCGTAATGTTGAACCACCCACGAGGCCACGTCTGGAATTTCGTCGTGAGACCGGCCTCATCCTGAGGTGCGACTGGAAGGTCGGGAACCCCTTCCAGACAAAGCAGGGGAGTCGACCCTCCTGTCGAGATCAGGAGGGTAGAAGGGCCTCAGGGGAAGTGGTGCCGGAAAACCTCGGTGTTCCTCTCGAGGGAGACCGGTATGTTGGGGAACTTTGTGGGTAGCATCAAGGGTACAAATTCCCGTTTGGACCTCCAATTCTTAA
The DNA here is from genome assembly GCF_032452875.1 of Bos javanicus. Taxonomy (NCBI): domain Eukaryota; kingdom Metazoa; phylum Chordata; class Mammalia; order Artiodactyla; family Bovidae; genus Bos; species Bos javanicus. Next base: position 598,374 of record NW_026893628.1, read on the forward strand.
CGTGGGACTTTCCTGAGACGCTGTAGCGGGAAAGGGCTTCATCTTGCGATGACGGGGGAACCACGTGGTTTTGCTCGAGGTGCGGCGGGATTCTCGAGTTACGACGGGGGATTCAGGATGCCTCTTGTGTTGGCCCAGGGAAGTGCAATCTTCCATTGGAGTTGCGAAGGAAAGCTGGGGATTGCTCTCGAGTGACTGCAGGGCAAATAGACCTCATCTAGGCTTGTGCCCAGAAGCCAATGTTCCTCTCCAGGGGCGACAGGAATCTCGGGGTTGCATTCCAGACTCACCCGGGGAGTCAGGCCTCATCTCCAATGGAAGCAAGAACTGCGCTCTCCTACCGAGTCGCGACGGCTCTATTTGGGAGCCCCTGAGTGTCCTGAAGGGAGTCAAGCCTCCTGTGGAGTTTGCGGAGAAAGACTCGGGATGGCTCTTCAGGCCATGCAGGAAACGAAAGCCCTCATCTCGCGATGACGGGGTCGTCTGGTGATTTTTCTCGAGATGCGGCGCCAGTGTGGGTTTTCTCACGAGGTACGACGGCGAGCTCAGGGAGCCACTCGTGTGGCGCCAGGGAAGTCATGTTTCCCATGCGAGTGGCGAGGGGGAGAGCGTCATTGCTCTCGAGTCACGGTAGGGGAATAGGGCCTCAAGACGTGTTGAAGAAGGACTCTAGAGGTCTTTCTCGGGTTGAGGCAAGAAAGCCTGGGGTCCCTGGACTTGTGCCGGAGACGTCAGGGAGCTTCTCAGGGTGCCTCTAAGAAGTCAGGGATACTGTGGGGTTAGGAGGGGCCTTTTGGGACTCCACTGGGATCGGTGCATTGGAAGACGGCCTCATCTCCAGTTGAGGCAGGAACCTAAGGGTTCCTCTGATTTCAGACTCCGAACGCAGGGTCCTTGCAGAGTTGGGACAGGAGAGTCAGGCCTCATCTTGGGTTGAGGCATGGAACTCCGCTTGCCTCTCGAGGTGTTCACGGGGTGAGAGGCCTCTTGTCGAGCTGTATTTGGAACCTCGGGGTTTTTCCGGATGATGCACGGGCGAGTCACTGCCCCTTCGTGTTGACTTCATTCACAGGGTGGAGTTCAAACGGGTGTCTGGGCATCGGGTTCATATCAAGAGGGGACCGGGAAATCGGGGTCCTTCGGAATGTGGAACCACCCACGAGGCCACGTCTGGAATTTCGTCATGAGAGGGGCCTCATACTGAGGTGCGACCGGAAGGTCGGCAACCCCTTCCAGACAAAGCAGGGGAGTCGACCCTCCTGTCGAGATCAGGAGGGTAGAAGGGCCTCAGAGGAAGCGGTGCCGGAAAACCTCAGTGTTCCTCTCGAAGGAGACCGGTATGTCGGGGAAATTTGTGGGTCGCATCAAGGGTGCCAAGTACCGTTTGGACCTCCATTTCTTAACGTGCGACTTCTCCTGAGACGCTGTAGCGGGAAAGGGCTTCATTTTTCGAAGACGGGGGAACCACGTGATTTTCTCGAGTTGCGGCGGGATTCTCGAGTTAGACGGGGAATTCAGGATTCCTCGTGTGTTGGCCCAGGGAATTATAATGTTCCATTGGAGTTGCGAAAGAAAGCTGGGGATTGCTCTCGAGTGACTGCAGGGCAAATAGACCTCATTTAGGCTTGTGTCCAGAAGCCAATGTTCCTCGCTAGGGGCGACACAGATCTCGGGGTTGCATTCCAGACTCAGCCAGGGAGTCAGGCCTCGTCGCGGGTGGAAGCAAAGACCTCCATTCTCCTCTGTACTAGAGACGGGTATCTGTTGGAGCCCACAGAGTGGCCTAAGGGAACCACTCCTCCTGTGGAGTTTGGAGAGAGGAATAGGGATTGTACTCTAGGCCATGTGGGAAACGAAGGCCCTCATTTCGGGATGACGGGGTGTTTCGGGGTTTATCTCGAGCGGAGGCCCCAGTGTGGGGTTTCTCACGAGGTCCGACGCCAAGCTCAGTGAGCCTCTCTTGGGGCACCAGGGAAGTCGGGTCTCCATGCGAGTGGCGAGGGGGAGCGCGTCATTGCTCTCGAGTCATGGTAGGGGAATCAGGCCTCGAGACGTGTTGAAGAAGGACTCTCGAGGTCTTTCACGGGTTGAGGCAGGAAACCCTCGGTTCCCTCGACTTGTGCAGGTGACCTCAGGGAGCTCTCATGGTGCCTCTGAGAAGTCAGGGAAACTGTGGAGGTGGGAGGGGCCTCTCGGGACTCCACTGGGTTTGGTGCATTGGAAGAGGGCCACATTTCCAGTTGAGGCAGGAACCTCAGGGTTCCTATCCATTTCAAACTCGGATCGCAGGGTCCGTGCAGAGTTGTGACGGGAGAGTCAGGCCTCGTCTTGGGATGAGGCATTGAACTCAGCTTGCCTCTCGAGGTGTTCACGAGGTACGAGGCCACTTGTCGAGCTGTATTTGGAACCTGGGGGTTTTCCCGGACGATGCACGGGGTAGTCACTGCCCCTTCGTGTTGACTTCATTCACAGGGTGGAGTTCGAAAAGGTGTCCGGGCGTCGGGTTCTTATTAAGAGAGGACCGGGAAATTGGAGTCTTTCGTAATGTTGAACCACCCACGAGGCCACGTCTGGAATTTCGTCGTGAGACCGGCCTCATCCTGAGGTGCGACTGGAAGGTCGGGAACCCCTTCCAGACAAAGCAGGGGAGTCGACCCTCCTGTCGAGATCAGGAGGGTAGAAGGGCCTCAGGGGAAGTGGTGCCGGAAAACCTCGGTGTTCCTCTCGAGGGAGACCGGTATGTTGGGGAACTTTGTGGGTAGCATCAAGGGTACAAATTCCCGTTTGGACCTCCAATTCTTAACGTGGGACTTTCCTGAGACGCTGTAGCGGGAAAGGGCTTCATCTTGCGATGACGGGGGAACCACGTGGTTTTGCTCGAGGTGCGGCGGGATTCTCGAGTTACGACGGGGGATTCAGGATGCCTCTTGTGTTGGCCCAGGGAAGTGCAATCTTCCATTGGAGTTGCGAAGGAAAGCTGGGGATTGCTCTCGAGTGACTGCAGGGCAAATAGACCTCATCTAGGCTTGTGCCCAGAAGCCAATGTTCCTCTCCAGGGGCGACAGGAATCTCGGGGTTGCATTCCAGACTCACCCGGGGAGTCAGGCCTCATCTCCAATGGAAGCAAGAACTGCGCTCTCCTACCGAGTCGCGACGGCTCTATTTGGGAGCCCCTGAGTGTCCTGAAGGGAGTCAAGCCTCCTGTGGAGTTTGCGGAGAAAGACTCGGGATGGCTCTTCAGGCCATGCAGGAAACGAAAGCCCTCATCTCGCGATGACGGGGTCGTCTGGTGATTTTTCTCGAGATGCGGCGCCAGTGTGGGTTTTCTCACGAGGTACGACGGCGAGCTCAGGGAGCCACTCGTGTGGCGCCAGGGAAGTCATGTTTCCCATGCGAGTGGCGAGGGGGAGAGCGTCATTGCTCTCGAGTCACGGTAGGGGAATAGGGCCTCAAGACGTGTTGAAGAAGGACTCTAGAGGTCTTTCTCGGGTTGAGGCAAGAAAGCCTGGGGTCCCTGGACTTGTGCCGGAGACGTCAGGGAGCTTCTCAGGGTGCCTCTAAGAAGTCAGGGATACTGTGGGGTTAGGAGGGGCCTTTTGGGACTCCACTGGGATCGGTGCATTGGAAGACGGCCTCATCTCCAGTTGAGGCAGGAACCTAAGGGTTCCTCTGATTTCAGACTCCGAACGCAGGGTCCTTGCAGAGTTGGGACAGGAGAGTCAGGCCTCATCTTGGGTTGAGGCATGGAACTCCGCTTGCCTCTCGAGGTGTTCACGGGGTGAGAGGCCTCTTGTCGAGCTGTATTTGGAACCTCGGGGTTTTTCCAGATGATGCACGGGCGAGTCACTGCCCCTTCGTGTTGACTTCATTCACAGGGTGGAGTTCAAACGGGTGTCTGGGCATCGGGTTCATATCAAGAGGGGACCGGGAAATCGGGGTCCTTCGGAATGTGGAACCACCCACGAGGCCACGTCTGGAATTTCGTCATGAGAGGGGCCTCATACTGAGGTGCGACCGGAAGGTCGGCAACCCCTTCCAGACAAAGCAGGGGAGTCGACCCTCCTGTCGAGATCAGGAGGGTAGAAGGGCCTCAGAGGAAGCGGTGCCGGAAAACCTCAGTGTTCCTCTCGAAGGAGACCGGTATGTCGGGGAAATTTGTGGGTCGCATCAAGGGTGCCAAGTACCGTTTGGACCTCCATTTCTTAACGTGCGACTTCTCCTGAGACGCTGTAGCGGGAAAGGGCTTCATTTTTCGAAGACGGGGGAACCACGTGATTTTCTCGAGTTGCGGCGGGATTCTCGAGTTAGACGGGGAATTCAGGATTCCTCGTGTGTTGGCCCAGGGAATTATAATGTTCCATTGGAGTTGCGAAAGAAAGCTGGGGATTGCTCTCGAGTGACTGCAGGGCAAATAGACCTCATTTAGGCTTGTGTCCAGAAGCCAATGTTCCTCGCTAGGGGCGACACAGATCTCGGGGTTGCATTCCAGACTCAGCCAGGGAGTCAGGCCTCGTCGCGGGTGGAAGCAAAGACCTCCATTCTCCTCTGTACTAGAGACGGGTATCTGTTGGAGCCCACAGAGTGGCCTAAGGGAACCACTCCTCCTGTGGAGTTTGGAGAGAGGAATAGGGATTGTACTCTAGGCCATGTGGGAAACGAAGGCCCTCATTTCGGGATGACGGGGTGTTTCGGGGTTTATCTCGAGCGGAGGCCCCAGTGTGGGGTTTCTCACGAGGTCCGACGCCAAGCTCAGTGAGCCTCTCTTGGGGCACCAGGGAAGTCGGGTCTCCATGCGAGTGGCGAGGGGGAGCGCGTCATTGCTCTCGAGTCATGGTAGGGGAATCAGGCCTCGAGACGTGTTGAAGAAGGACTCTCGAGGTCTTTCACGGGTTGAGGCAGGAAACCCTCGGTTCCCTCGACTTGTGCAGGTGACCTCAGGGAGCTCTCATGGTGCCTCTGAGAAGTCAGGGAAACTGTGGAGGTGGGAGGGGCCTCTCGGGACTCCACTGGGTTTGGTGCATTGGAAGAGGGCCACATTTCCAGTTGAGGCAGGAACCTCAGGGTTCCTATCCATTTCAAACTCGGATCGCAGGGTCCGTGCAGAGTTGTGACGGGAGAGTCAGGCCTCGTCTTGGGATGAGGCATTGAACTCAGCTTGCCTCTCGAGGTGTTCACGAGGTACGAGGCCACTTGTCGAGCTGTATTTGGAACCTGGGGGTTTTCCCGGACGATGCACGGGGTAGTCACTGCCCCTTCGTGTTGACTTCATTCACAGGGTGGAGTTCGAAAAGGTGTCCGGGCGTCGGGTTCTTATTAAGAGAGGACCGGGAAATTGGAGTCTTTCGTAATGTTGAACCACCCACGAGGCCACGTCTGGAATTTCGTCGTGAGACCGGCCTCATCCTGAGGTGCGACTGGAAGGTCGGGAACCCCTTCCAGACAAAGCAGGGGAGTCGACCCTCCTGTCGAGATCAGGAGGGTAGAAGGGCCTCAGGGGAAGTGGTGCCGGAAAACCTCGGTGTTCCTCTCGAGGGAGACCGGTATGTTGGGGAACTTTGTGGGTAGCATCAAGGGTACAAATTCCCGTTTGGACCTCCAATTCTTAACGTGGGACTTTCCTGAGACGCTGTAGCGGGAAAGGGCTTCATCTTGCGATGACGGGGGAACCACGTGGTTTTGCTCGAGGTGCGGCGGGATTCTCGAGTTACGACGGGGGATTCAGGATGCCTCTTGTGTTGGCCCAGGGAAGTGCAATCTTCCATTGGAGTTGCGAAGGAAAGCTGGGGATTGCTCTCAAGTGACTGCAGGGCAAATAGACCTCATCTAGGCTTGTGCCCAGAAGCCAATGTTCCTCTCCAGGGGCGACAGGAATCTCGGGGTTGCATTCCAGACTCACCCGGGGAGTCAGGCCTCATCTCCAATGGAAGCAAGAACTGCGCTCTCCTACCGAGTCGCGACGGCTCTATTTGGGAGCCCCTGAGTGTCCTGAAGGGAGTCAAGCCTCCTGTGGAGTTTGCGGAGAAAGACTCGGGATGGCTCTTCAGGCCATGCAGGAAACGAAAGCCCTCATCTCGCGATGACGGGGTCGTCTGGTGATTTTTCTCGAGATGCGGCGCCAGTGTGGGTTTTCTCACGAGGTACGACGGCGAGCTCAGGGAGCCACTCGTGTGGCGCCAGGGAAGTCATGTTTCCCATGCGAGTGGCGAGGGGGAGAGCGTCATTGCTCTCGAGTCACGGTAGGGGAATAGGGCCTCAAGACGTGTTGAAGAAGGACTCTAGAGGTCTTTCTCGGGTTGAGGCAAGAAAGCCTGGGGTCCCTGGACTTGTGCCGGAGACGTCAGGGAGCTTCTCAGGGTGCCTCTAAGAAGTCAGGGATACTGTGGGGTTAGGAGGGGCCTTTTGGGACTCCACTGGGATCGGTGCATTGGAAGACGGCCTCATCTCCAGTTGAGGCAGGAACCTAAGGGTTCCTCTGATTTCAGACTCCGAACGCAGGGTCGTTGCAGAGTTGGGACAGGAGAGTCAGGCCTCATCTTGGGTTGAGGCATGGAACTCCGCTTGCCTCTCGAGGTGTTCACGGGGTGAGAGGCCTCTTGTCGAGCTGTATTTGGAACCTCGGGGTTTTTCCAGATGATGCACGGGCGAGTCACTGCCCCTTCGTGTTGACTTCATTCACAGGGTGGAGTTCAAACGGGTGTCTGGGCATCGGGTTCATATCAAGAGGGGACCGGGAAATCGGGGTCCTTCGGAATGTGGAACCACCCACGAGGCCACGTCTGGAATTTCGTCATGAGAGGGGCCTCATACTGAGGTGCGACCGGAAGGTCGGCAACCCCTTCCAGACAAAGCAGGGGAGTCGACCCTCCTGTCGAGATCAGGAGGGTAGAAGGGCCTCAGAGGAAGCGGCGCCGGAAAACCTCAGTGTTCCTCTCGAAGGAGACCGGTATGTCGGGGAAATTTGTGGGTCGCATCAAGGGTGCCAAGTACCGTTTGGACCTCCATTTCTTAACGTGCGACTTCTCCTGAGACGCTGTAGCGGGAAAGGGCTTCATTTTTCGAAGACGGGGGAACCACGTGATTTTCTCGAGTTGCGGCGGGATTCTCGAGTTAGACGGGGAATTCAGGATTCCTCGTGTGTTGGCCCAGGGAATTATAATGTTCCATTGGAGTTGCGAAAGAAAGCTGGGGATTGCTCTCGAGTGACTGCAGGGCAAATAGACCTCATTTAGGCTTGTGTCCAGAAGCCAATGTTCCTCGCTAGGGGCGACACAGATCTCGGGGTTGCATTCCAGACTCAGCCAGGGAGTCAGGCCTCGTCGCGGGTGGAAGCAAAGACCTCCATTCTCCTCTGTACTAGAGACGGGTATCTGTTGGAGCCCACAGAGTGGCCTAAGGGAACCACTCCTCCTGTGGAGTTTGGAGAGAGGAATAGGGATTGTACTCTAGGCCATGTGGGAAACGAAGGCCCTCATTTCGGGATGACGGGGTGTTTCGGGGTTTATCTCGAGCGGAGGCCCCAGTGTGGGGTTTCTCACGAGGTCCGACGCCAAGCTCAGTGAGCCTCTCTTGGGGCACCAGGGAAGTCGGGTCTCCATGCGAGTGGCGAGGGGGAGCGCGTCATTGCTCTCGAGTCATGGTAGGGGAATCAGGCCTCGAGACGTGTTGAAGAAGGACTCTCGAGGTCTTTCACGGGTTGAGGCAGGAAACCCTCGGTTCCCTCGACTTGTGCAGGTGACCTCAGGGAGCTCTCATGGTGCCTCTGAGAAGTCAGGGAAACTGTGGAGGTGGGAGGGGCCTCTCGGGACTCCACTGGGTTTGGTGCATTGGAAGAGGGCCACATTTCCAGTTGAGGCAGGAACCTCAGGGTTCCTATCCATTTCAAACTCGGATCGCAGGGTCCGTGCAGAGTTGTGACGGGAGAGTCAGGCCTCGTCTTGGGATGAGGCATTGAACTCAGCTTGCCTCTCGAGGTGTTCACGAGGTACGAGGCCACTTGTCGAGCTGTATTTGGAACCTGGGGGTTTTCCCGGACGATGCACGGGGTAGTCACTGCCCCTTCGTGTTGACTTCATTCACAGGGTGGAGTTCGAAAAGGTGTCCGGGCGTCGGGTTCTTATTAAGAGAGGACCGGGAAATTGGAGTCTTTCGTAATGTTGAACCACCCACGAGGCCACGTCTGGAATTTCGTCGTGAGACCGGCCTCATCCTGAGGTGCGACTGGAAGGTCGGGAACCCCTTCCAGACAAAGCAGGGGAGTCGACCCTCCTGTCGAGATCAGGAGGGTAGAAGGGCCTCAGGGGAAGTGGTGCCGGAAAACCTCGGTGTTCCTCTCGAGGGAGACCGGTATGTTGGGGAACTTTGTGGGTAGCATCAAGGGTACAAATTCCCGTTTGGACCTCCAATTCTTAACGTGGGACTTTCCTGAGACGCTGTAGCGGGAAAGGGCTTCATCTTGCGATGACGGGGGAACCACGTGGTTTTGCTCGAGGTGCGGCGGGATTCTCGAGTTATGACGGGGGATTCAGGATGCCTCTTGTGTTGGCCCAGGGAAGTGCAATCTTCCATTGGAGTTGCGAAGGAAAGCTGGGGATTGCTCTCGAGTGACTGCAGGGCAAATAGACCTCATCTAGGCTTGTGCCCAGAAGCCAATGTTCCTCTCCAGGGGCGACAGGAATCTCGGGGTTGCATTCCAGACTCACCCGGGGAGTCAGGCCTCATCTCCAATGGAAGCAAGAACTGCGCTCTCCTACCGAGTCGCGACGGCTCTATTTGGGAGCCCCTGAGTGTCCTGAAGGGAGTCAAGCCTCCTGTGGAGTTTGCGGAGAAAGACTCGGGATGGCTCTTCAGGCCATGCAGGAAACGAAAGCCCTCATCTCGCGATGACGGGGTCGTCTGGTGATTTTTCTCGAGATGCGGCGCCAGTGTGGGTTTTCTCACGAGGTACGACGGCGAGCTCAGGGAGCCACTCGTGTGGCGCCAGGGAAGTCATGTTTCCCATGCGAGTGGCGAGGGGGAGAGCGTCATTGCTCTCGAGTCACGGTAGGGGAATAGGGCCTCAAGACGTGTTGAAGAAGGACTCTAGAGGTCTTTCTCGGGTTGAGGCAAGAAAGCCTGGGGTCCCTGGACTTGTGCCGGAGACGTCAGGGAGCTTCTCAGGGTGCCTCTAAGAAGTCAGGGATACTGTGGGGTTAGGAGGGGCCTTTTGGGACTCCACTGGGATCGGTGCATTGGAAGACGGCCTCATCTCCAGTTGAGGCAGGAACCTAAGGGTTCCTCTGATTTCAGACTCCGAACGCAGGGTCGTTGCAGAGTTGGGACAGGAGAGTCTGGCCTCATCTTGGGTTGAGGCATGGAACTCCGCTTGCCTCTCGAGGTGTTCACGGGGTGAGAGGCCTCTTGTCGAGCTGTATTTGGAACCTCGGGGTTTTTCTGGATGATGCACGGGCGAGTCACTGCCCCTTCGTGTTGACTTCATTCACAGGGTGGAGTTCAAACGGGTGTCTGGGCATCGGGTTCATATCAAGAGGGGACCGGGAAATCGGGGTCCTTCGGAATGTGGAACCACCCACGAGGCCACGTCTGGAATTTCGTCATGAGAGGGGCCTCATACTGAGGTGCGACCGGAAGGTCGGCAACCCCTTCCAGACAAAGCAGGGGAGTCGACCCTCCTGTCGAGATCAGGAGGGTAGAAGGGCCTCAGAGGAAGCGGCGCCGGAAAACCTCAGTGTTCCTCTCGAAGGAGACCGGTATGTCGGGGAAATTTGTGGGTCGCATCAAGGGTGCCAAGTACCGTTTGGACCTCCATTTCTTAACGTGCGACTTCTCCTGAGACGCTGTAGCGGGAAAGGGCTTCATTTTTCGAAGACGGGGGAACCACGTGATTTTCTCGAGTTGCGGCGGGATTCTCGAGTTAGACGGGGAATTCAGGATTCCTCGTGTGTTGGCCCAGGGAATTATAATGTTCCATTGGAGTTGCGAAAGAAAGCTGGGGATTGCTCTCGAGTGACTGCAGGGCAAATAGACCTCATTTAGGCTTGTGTCCAGAAGCCAATGTTCCTCGCTAGGGGCGACACAGATCTCGGGGTTGCATTCCAGACTCAGCCAGGGAGTCAGGCCTCGTCGCGGGTGGAAGCAAAGACCTCCATTCTCCTCTGTACTAGAGACGGGTATCTGTTGGAGCCCACAGAGTGGCCTAAGGGAACCACTCCTCCTGTGGAGTTTGGAGAGAGGAATAGGGATTGTACTCTAGGCCATGTGGGAAACGAAGGCCCTCATTTCGGGATGACGGGGTGTTTCGGGGTTTATCTCGAGCAGAGGCCCCAGTGTGGGGTTTCTCACGAGGTCCGACGCCAAGCTCAGTGAGCCTCTCTTGGGGCACCAGGGAAGTCGGGTCTCCATGCGAGTGGCGAGGGGGAGCGCGTCATTGCTCTCGAGTCATGGTAGGGGAATCAGGCCTCGAGACGTGTTGAAGAAGGACTCTCGAGGTCTTTCACGGGTTGAGGCAGGAAACCCTCGGTTCCCTCGACTTGTGCAGGTGACCTCAGGGAGCTCTCATGGTGCCTCTGAGAAGTCAGGGAAACTGTGGAGGTGGGAGGGGCCTCTCGGGACTCCACTGGGTTTGGTGCATTGGAAGAGAGCCACATTTCCAGTTGAGGCAGGAACCTCAGGGTTCCTATCCATTTCAAACTCGGATCGCAGGGTCCGTGCAGAGTTGTGACGGGAGAGTCAGGCCTCGTCTTGTGATGAGGCATTGAACTCAGCTTGCCTCTCGAGGTGTTCACGAGGTACGAGGCCACTTGTCGAGCTGTATTTGGAACCTGGGGGTTTTCCCGGACGATGCACGGGGTAGTCACTGCCCCTTCGTGTTGACTTCATTCACAGGGTGGAGTTCGAAAAGGTGTCCGGGCGTCGGGTTCTTATTAAGAGAGGACCGGGAAATTGGAGTCTTTCGTAATGTTGAACCACCCACGAGGCCACGTCTGGAATTTCGTCGTGAGACCGGCCTCATCCTGAGGTGCGACTGGAAGGTCGGGAACCCCTTCCAGACAAAGCAGGGGAGTCGACCCTCCTGTCGAGATCAGGAGGGTAGAAGGGCCTCAGGGGAAGTGGTGCCGGAAAACCTCGGTGTTCCTCTCGAGGGAGACCGGTATGTTGGGGAACTTTGTGGGTAGCATCAAGGGTACAAATTCCCGTTTGGACCTCCAATTCTTAACGTGGGACTTTCCTGAGACGCTGTAGCGGGAAAGGGCTTCATCTTGCGATGACGGGGGAACCACGTGGTTTTGCTCGAGGTGCGGCGGGATTCTCGAGTTACGACGGGGGATTCAGGATGCCTCTTGTGTTGGCCCAGGGAAGTGCAATCTTCCATTGGAGTTGCGAAGGAAAGCTGGGGATTGCTCTCGAGTGACTGCAGGGCAAATAGACCTCATCTAGGCTTGTGCCCAGAAGCCAATGTTCCTCTCCAGGGGCGACAGGAATCTCGGGGTTGCATTCCAGACTCACCCGGGGAGTCAGGCCTCATCTCCAATGGAAGCAAGAACTGCGCTCTCCTACCGAGTCGCGACGGCTCTATTTGGGAGCCCCTGAGTGTCCTGAAGGGAGTCAAGCCTCCTGTGGAGTTTTCGGAGAAAGACTCGGGATGGCTCTTCAGGCCATGCAGGAAACGAAAGCCCTCATCTCGCGATGACGGGGTCGTCTGGTGATTTTTCTCGAGATGCGGCGCCAGTGTGGGTTTTCTCACGAGGTACGACGGCGAGCTCAGGGAGCCACTCGTGTGGCGCCAGGGAAGTCATGTTTCCCATGCGAGTGGCGAGGGGGAGAGCGTCATTGCTCTCGAGTCACGGTAGGGGAATAGGGCCTCAAGACGTGTTGAAGAAGGACTCTAGAGGTCTTTCTCGGGTTGAGGCAAGAAAGCCTGGGGTCCCTGGACTTGTGCCGGAGACGTCAGGGAGCTTCTCAGGGTGCCTCTAAGAAGTCAGGGATACTGTGGGGTTAGGAGGGGCCTTTTGGGACTCCACTGGGATCGGTGCATTGGAAGACGGCCTCATCTCCAGTTGAGGCAGGAACCTAAGGGTTCCTCTGATTTCAGACTCCGAACGCAGGGTCGTTGCAGAGTTGGGACAGGAGAGTCTGGCCTCATCTTGGGTTGAGGCATGGAACTCCGCTTGCCTCTCGAGGTGTTCACGGGGTGAGAGGCCTCTTGTCGAGCTGTATTTGGAACCTCGGGGTTTTTCTGGATGATGCACGGGCGAGTCACTGCCCCTTCGTGTTGACTTCATTCACAGGGTGGAGTTCAAACGGGTGTCTGGGCATCGGGTTCATATCAAGAGGGGACCGGGAAATCGGGGTCCTTCGGAATGTGGAACCACCCACGAGGCCACGTCTGGAATTTCGTCATGAGAGGGGCCTCATACTGAGGTGCGACCGGAAGGTCGGCAACCCCTTCCAGACAAAGCAGGGGAGTCGACCCTCCTGTCGAGATCAGGAGGGTAGAAGGGCCTCAGAGGAAGTGGTGCCGGAAAACCTCAGTGTTCCTCTCGAAGGAGACCGGTATGTCGGGGAAATTTGTGGGTCGCATCAAGGGTGCCAAGTACCGTTTGGACCTCCATTTCTTAACGTGCGACTTCTCCTGAGACGCTGTAGCGGGAAAGGGCTTCATTTTTCGAAGACGGGGGAACCACGTGATTTTCTCGAGTTGCGGCGGGATTCTCGAGTTAGACGGGGAATTCAGGATTCCTCGTGTGTTGGCCCAGGGAATTATAATGTTCCATTGGAGTTGCGAAAGAAAGCTGGGGATTGCTCTCGAGTGACTGCAGGGCAAATAGACCTCATTTAGGCTTGTGTCCAGAAGCCAATGTTCCTCGCTAGGGGCGACACAGATCTCGGGGTTGCATTCCAGACTCAGCCAGGGAGTCAGGCCTCGTCGCGGGTGGAAGCAAAGACCTCCATTCTCCTCTGTACTAGAGACGGGTATCTGTTGGAGCCCACAGAGTGGCCTAAGGGAACCACTCCTCCTGTGGAGTTTGGAGAGAGGAATAGGGATTGTACTCTAGGCCATGTGGGAAACGAAGGCCCTCATTTCGGGATGACGGGGTGTTTCGGGGTTTATCTCGAGCAGAGGCCCCAGTGTGGGGTTTCTCACGAGGTCCGACGCCAAGCTCAGTGAGCCTCTCTTGGGGCACCAGGGAAGTCGGGTCTCCATGCGAGTGGCGAGGGGGAGCGCGTCATTGCTCTCGAGTCATGGTAGGGGAATCAGGCCTCGAGACGTGTTGAAGAAGGACTCTCGAGGTCTTTCACGGGTTGAGGCAGGAAACCCTCGGTTCCCTCGACTTGTGCAGGTGACCTCAGGGAGCTCTCATGGTGCCTCTGAGAAGTCAGGGAAACTGTGGAGGTGGGAGGGGCCTCTCGGGACTCCACTGGGTTTGGTGCATTGGAAGAGAGCCACATTTCCAGTTGAGGCAGGAACCTCAGGGTTCCTATCCATTTCAAACTCGGATCGCAGGGTCCGTGCAGAGTTGTGACGGGAGAGTCAGGCCTCGTCTTGTGATGAGGCATTGAACTCAGCTTGCCTCTCGAGGTGTTCACGAGGTACGAGGCCACTTGTCGAGCTGTATTTGGAACCTGGGGGTTTTCCCGGACGATGCACGGGGTAGTCACTGCCCCTTCGTGTTGACTTCATTCACAGGGTGGAGTTCGAAAAGGTGTCCGGGCGTCGGGTTCTTATTAAGAGAGGACCGGGAAATTGGAGTCTTTCGTAATGTTGAACCACCCACGAGGCCACGTCTGGAATTTCGTCGTGAGACCGGCCTCATCCTGAGGTGCGACTGGAAGGTCGGGAACCCCTTCCAGACAAAGCAGGGGAGTCGACCCTCCTGTCGAGATCAGGAGGGTAGAAGGGCCTCAGGGGAAGTGGTGCCGGAAAACCTCGGTGTTCCTCTCGAGGGAGACCGGTATGTTGGGGAACTTTGTGGGTAGCATCAAGGGTACAAATTCCCGTTTGGACCTCCAATTCTTAACGTGGGACTTTCCTGAGACGCTGTAGCGGGAAAGGGCTTCATCTTGCGATGACGGGGGAACCACGTGGTTTTGCTCGAGGTGCGGCGGGATTCTCGAGTTACGACGGGGGATTCAGGATGCCTCTTGTGTTGGCCCAGGGAAGTGCAATCTTCCATTGGAGTTGCGAAGGAAAGCTGGGGATTGCTCTCGAGTGACTGCAGGGCAAATAGACCTCATCTAGGCTTGTGCCCAGAAGCCAATGTTCCTCTCCAGGGGCGACAGGAATCTCGGGGTTGCATTCCAGACTCACCCGGGGAGTCAGGCCTCATCTCCAATGGAAGCAAGAACTGCGCTCTCCTACCGAGTCGCGACGGCTCTATTTTGGAGCCCCTGAGTGTCCTGAAGGGAGTCAAGCCTCCTGTGGAGTTTTCGGAGAAAGACTCGGGATGGCTCTTCAGGCCATGCAGGAAACGAAAGCCCTCATCTCGCGATGACGGGGTCGTCTGGTGATTTTTCTCGAGATGCGGCGCCAGTGTGGGTTTTCTCACGAGGTACGACGGCGAGCTCAGGGAGCCACTCGTGTGGCGCCAGGGAAGTCATGTTTCCCATGCGAGTGGCGAGGGGAGAGCGTCATTGCTCTCGAGTCACGGTAGGGGAATAGGGCCTCAAGACGTGTTGAAGAAGGACTCTAGAGGTCTTTCTCGGGTTGAGGCAAGAAAGCCTGGGGTCCCTGGACTTGTGCCGGAGACGTCAGGGAGCTTCTCAGGGTGCCTCTAAGAAGTCAGGGATACTGTGGGGTTAGGAGGGGCCTTTTGGGACTCCACTGGGATCGGTGCATTGGAAGACGGCCTCATCTCCAGTTGAGGCAGGAACCTAAGGGTTCCTCTGATTTCAGACTCCGAACCCAGGGTCCTTGCAGAGTTGGGACAGGAGAGTCAGGCCTCATCTTGGGTTGAGGCATGGAACTCCGCTTGCCTCTCGAGGTGTTCACGGGGTGAGAGGCCTCTTGTCGAGCTGTATTTGGAACCTCGGGGTTTTTCCGGATGATGCACGGGCGAGTCACTGCCCCTTCGTGTTGACTTCATTCACAGGGTGGAGTTCAAACGGGTGTCTGGGCATCGGGTTCATATCAAGAGGGGACCGGGAAATCGGGGTCCTTCGGAATGTGGAACCACCCACGAGGCCACGTCTGGAATTTCGTCATGAGAGGGGCCTCATACTGAGGTGCGACCGGAAGGTCGGCAACCCCTTCCAGACAAAGCAGGGGAGTCGACCCTCCTGTCGAGATCAGGAGGGTAGAAGGGCCTCAGAGGAAGTGGTGCCGGAAAACCTCAGTGTTCCTCTCGAAGGAGACCGGTATGTCGGGGAACTTTGTGGGTCGCATCAAGGGTGCCAAGTACCGTTTGGACCTCCATTTCTTAACGTGTGACTTCTCCTGTTACGCTGTAGCGGGAAAGGGCTTCATTTTTCGAAGACGGGGGAACCACGTGATTTTCTCGAGTTGCGGCGGGATTCTCGAGTTAGACGGGGAATTCAGGATTCCTCGTGTGTTGGCCCAGGGAATTATAATGTTCCATTGGAGTTGCGAAAGAAAGCTGGGGATTGCTCTCGAGTGACTGCAGGGCAAATAGACCTCATTTAGGCTTGTGTCCAGAAGCCAATGTTCCTCGCTAGGGGCGACACAGATCTCGGGGTTGCATTCCAGACTCAGCCAGGGAGTCAGGCCTCGTTGCGGGTGGAAGCAAAGACCTCCATTCTCCTCTGTACTAGAGACGGGTATCTGTTGGAGCCCACAGAGTGGCCTAAGGGAACCACTCCTCCTGTGGAGTTTGGAGAGAGGAATAGGGATTGTACTCTAGGCCATGTGGGAAACGAAGGCCCTCATTTCGGGATGACGGGGTGTTTCGGGGTTTATCTCGAGCGGAGGCCCCAGTGTGGGGTTTCTCACGAGGTCCGACGCCAAGCTCAGTGAGCCTCTCTTGGGGCACCAGGGAAGTCGGGTCTCCATGCGAGTGGCGAGGGGGAGCGCGTCATTGCTCTCGAGTCATGGTAGGGGAATCAGGCCTCGAGACGTGTTGAAGAAGGACTCTCGAGGTCTTTCTCGGGTTGAGGCAGGAAACCCTCGGTTCCCTTGACTTGTGCAGGTGACCTCAGGGAGCTTCTCATGGTGCCTCTGAGAAGTCATGGAAACTGTGGAGGTGGGAGGGGTCTCTCGGGACTCCACTGGGTTTGGTGCATTGGAAGAGGGCCTCATCTCCAGGTGATGCAGGAACCTCAGGGTTCCTCTGATTTCAGACTCCGAACGCAGGGTACCTGCAGACATGGGACAGAACAGTCAGGCTTGGTCTTGGGTTGAGGCATGGAACTCTGCTAGCCTCTCTAGGTGCTCACGGGGTGAGAGGCCACTTGTCGAGCTGTATTTGGAACCTGGGGGTTTTTTCGGACGATGCCCAGGCGAGTCACTGCCCCTTCGTGTTGACTTCATTCACAGGGTGGAGTTGGAAAAGGTGTCCGGGCATCGGGTTCTTATCAAGAGGGGACCGGGAAATCGGGGTCCTTCGGAATGTGGAACCACCCACGAGGCCACGTCTGGAATTTCGTCGTGAGACCGGCCTCATCCTGAGGTGCGACTGGAAGGTAGGGAACCCCTTCCAGACAAAGCAGGGGAGTCGACCCACCTGTCGAGATCAGGAGGGTAGAAGGGCCTCAGAGGAAGTGGTGCCGGAAAACCTCGGTGTTCCTCTCGAGGGAGACCGGTATGTTGGGGAACTTTGTGGGTAGCATCAAGGGTGCAAATTCCCGTTTGGACCTCCAATTCTTAACGTGGGACTTCTCCTGAGACGCTGTAGCGGGAAAGGGCTTCATCTTGCGATGACGGGGAAACCACGTGGATTTTCTCGAGTTGCAGCGGGATTCTCGAGTTACGAAGGGGAATTCAGGATGCCTCTTGTGTTGGCCCAGGGAAGTCCAATGTTCCATTCGAGTTGCGACGGAAACCTGGGGATTTCTCTCGAGTGACTGCAGGGCAAATAGACCTCATCTAGGCTTGTGTCCAGAAGCCAATGTTCCTCTCCAGGGTCGACAGGGATCTCCAGACTCACCTGAGGAGACAGGCATTCATGTCGAGTGGAAGCCAAGAAACCCGGTCTGCTCACGAGTCGCGATGGTTTTCTCTTGGAGCTCACTGAGTGGACTAAAGGGAGTCAAGCCTCCTGAGGCGTTTGGAGAGAGGTCGCGAAATTGGTCTCTGGGCCATGCAGGAGATGAAGGCCCTCATCTCGCGATTACGGGGGAGTCTCGGGGTTTTTCTTGAGAGGAGTCCCCAGTGTGCGATTTCTCACGAGGTACGACGGCGAGGTCAGTGAGCCTCTCGTGGGGCGCCAGGGAAGTCGGGTCTCCATGCGAGTGGCGAGGGGGAGCGCGTCATTGCTCTTGAGTCATGGTAGGGGAATCGGGTCTCGAGACGTGTTGAAGAAGGTCTCTCGAGGTCTTCCTCGGGTTGAGGCAGGAAACTCTGGGTTCCCTCGACTTGTGCAGGTGACCTCAGGGGGCTTCTCATGGTGGCTCTGAGAAGTCAGGGAAACTGTGGAGCTGGGAGGGGCCTCTCGGGACTCCACTGGGTTTGGTGCATTGGAAGAGGGCCACATTTCCAGTTGAGGCAGGAACCTCAGGGTTCCTATCCATTTCAAACTCAGATCGCAGGGTCCTTGCAGAGTTGTGACGGGAGAGTCAGGCCTCGTCTTGGGTGGAGGCATGGAACTCCACTTGCCTCTCGAGGTGTTCACGGGGTGAGCTGTATTTGGAACCTGGGGGTTTTTCCGGACGATACACGGGCGAGTCACTGCCCCTTCGTGTTGACTTCATTCACAGGGTGGAGTTCGAAGAATTGTCAGGGCTTCGGGTTCTTATATAGAGGGGACCGGGACATTGGGGTCCTTCGGAATGTGGAACCACCCACGAGGCCAGGTCTTGAATTTCGTCATGAGAGCGGCCTCATCCTGAGGTGCGACCTGAAGGTCGGCAACCCCTTCCAGACAAAGCAGGGAAGTCGACCCTCCTTTCGAGATCAGGAGGGTAGAAGGGCCTCAGAGGAAGTGGTGCCGGAAAACTTCGGTGTTCCCTTCGACGGAGACCGTTATCTCGGGGAACTTTGTGGGTCGCATCAAGGGTGCCAAGTACCGTTTGGACCTCCAATTCTTAACGCGGGACTTCTCCTGAGACGCTGTAGCGGGAAAGGGCTTCATCTTTCGATGACGGTGGAACCACGTGGTTTTTCTGGAGTTACGGCGGGATTCTCGAGTTACGATGGGGAATTCAGGATGCCTCTTGTGTTGGCCCAGGGAAGTGCAATCTTCGGTTCGAGTTGCGAAGGAAAGCTGGGGATTGCTCTCCAGTGACTCAGGGCAAATAGACCTCATCTAGGCTTGTGTCCAGAAGCCAATGTTCCTCGCTAGGGGCGACACAGATGTCGGGGTTGCATTCCAGACTCAGCCAGGGAGTCAGGCCTCGTCGCGGGTGGAAGCAAAGACCTCCATTCTCCTCTGTACTAGAGACGGGTATTTGTTGGAGCCCACAGAGTGGCCTAAGGGAACCACTCCTCCTGTGGAGTTTGGAGAGAGGAATAGGGATTGTGCTCTAGGCCATGGGGGAAACGAAGGCCCTCATTTCGGGATGACGGGGTGTTTCGGGGTTTATCTCGAGCGGAGGCCCCAGTGTCGGGTTTCTCACGAGGTCCGACGCCAAGCTCAGTGAGCCTCTCTTGGGGCACCAGGGAAGTCGGGTCTCCATGCGAGTGGCGAGGGGGAGCGCGTCATTGCTCTCGAGTCATGGTAGGGGAATCAGGCCTCGAGACGTGTTGAAGAAGGACTCTCGAGGTCTTTCTCGGGTTGAGGCAGGAAACCCTCGGTTCCCTTGACTTGTGCAGGTGACCTCAGGGAGCTTCTCATGGTGCCTCTGAGAAGTCATGGAAACTGTGGAGGTGGGAGGGGTCTCTAGGGACTCCACTGGTTTTGGTGCATTGGAAGAGGGCCTCATCTCCAGGTGAGGCAGGAACCTCAGGGTTCCTCTGATTTCAGACTCCGAACGCAGGGTACCTGCAGACATGGG